>NW_007258153.1:49046-100911 GCF_000164805.1 Carlito syrichta | reverse complement strand
AAAAAAAAAAAAGACACTCAAGCAGTTATTCAAAAGGCATATATTGAGTTCCTACTCTGTGCTTCCTTTACAGAACAAGGTGACAAATATCAGCAGATCAGACTTCCATACTGTATCTTAAGTTGTAAAAACACCCAAAATATACATTCCAGGCGGCGCTCAGTGGCTCAGCCTGTAATCCCAGCACTTTGGGAGGCCAAGTCGAGTTGTTTGCCTGAGCCCGCGGATTCGAGACCCACCTGGGCAAGTTGGCGAGACTTCGTCTCTACAATAAATAAAAAAAAACTAGCCGGGCATAGTAGCGCACGCCTGTAGTTCTAGCTACTTCAGTGGTCACTGCTCCAGCCTCTACCATTACCTCTGCAGTCCAGCCATGGGAAAGGGAGCCAAAGGGAGGAGAGGACATGGGCCTTTTCCATAAGGACCCAGCCCAGAGGTTGGATTGGGCCACACACTACAACCACTCACCTCCCATTGGTCAGAGTCTGGTCATGTTATCTAGTCTAATTAGCATATAGGCAGCCTATGTCCCATTAGAATTTGTGTTATGGAAAAATGGGAGAGAAGGCCGGTTTGGTGGCTCAGCCTGCAATCCCAGCAATTTGAGAGGCCAAAGCGAGTGGATTGCCTGAACCCGCAGTTTCAAGACCAGCCTGGGCAACATGGTGAGACCTCATCTCTACAATAAATAAAAAATTAGCCGGGTGCAAGCGTGCGCCTGTAGTTCCAGCTCCCTGGAAGGCTGAGGTAGAAAGATCGCCAGAGCCCAGCAGGTCAACCCTGGGGTGGCAGTGAGCATGCCTTTGCACTCCAGCCTGGGCGATGGAGTGAGACTCCAACTCAAAAAAAAAAAAAGGGAGAGGAGAAATTTTGTGCAATTAGCCATTTCTGTTGCACATCGCTAATAGAAGTCAGTAAGTGCAATGAAGTCTGCCATCGTTTTAAATAAGAAGCAAGAGAGTACAACACTGGGTCTGCTTCTCAGGATTGCTTTTGACACTAGTGTGTTACCCGGAAACAAACCCTGAAGTGGAGATTTGTGCGCAGAAAGTTTCTCAGGAATGTCGACTGTGAGGAAACAAAGCAAGAGTGGGCAGAGAGAGGAGGTGAATTGTGAGGCAGTCACAGATGCCTCTGCCCACCGCATAGAGAACTCTGGAGAGGAGATCGCCTTTTCCAGTTGGCCCAAAGGGAAGCAAGGGGCCGAACCTTTGTACTTCTGCCTCCCATCAACCTGTTAGAGGATACAGACTGCCTTTGAGAGGAGACCAATCTTGGGGATGGTGATGCCCTTTAGAGCAAAAGTTCTTGACTCAGCACTTTTGACATTTGGGGCTAGGTGATTCTTTATCGTAGCATGCTGACCTGTATGTTGTAGGGTATTTAGGAGCCTCTCTGGTCTCAACTCACCAGCTTCCAGTAGCAGCAGCTTCCTGCAGTTGCTGCAACCGAAAATGGCCCTAGACACTGCCTAATGTTCCCTGTGGGGCAAAATCGCCCCTATTAGAAATCAGTGGCTGAAGTCAAGTGCAATGCTTGCAGGTGGATTCGGCTGGATGCCAGCAGAGCCAATAATCCCAACAGTAGGGAGAGTCAGGGCCACAGTCCTGACAGGGGCATCTGAGGGCTGCAGCTCCTCCTCCACCACAGTGACTGTGAGGTCACACAACTGGGGACAATGCTGGCATTCCTGCCTCCCAGGCCAGTGCTCAGAAAGCCTCCTTATGATGTACACAGTTCAAAAACAACAACTTATCTGGTCAGGTAATGACGATGTGCTTAAGAAAGAGCCCAGAGTCTCTGGACTGAAAAACTCACCAGCCAGGAGGAAATTCGGGAAGGCGCCAGGACTTGCATTTCCCGAGTAGACACACTGAAAGGGAATGGGGAATGAGAGAGGACCTGTTGGGATCCAGCTGCCTTCCTGCACAGAATGGTGCTGGGGCTGACACTCAGTCACATTATCCTCACCAGGCCTTTCCTGGAAGTCGCACTCTCCTAGGCCATGAGGAGCCTAACCCTCCAGCCACCTCTCAAGACAAAATTCTGTGTGCTCCATCATTCACTTCCCTCCACCGTTTGTCACCCTGCCCTCTTGGCCTCCACTGACTCCATTCCCAATTTCGGTTTCCGAGGTCCCCTGAGCAATCCCGTTTCCTGGAGGCTCTCATAGCCTGAGCCACATTCCTGGCTATGAGAGCAGTCATGGGTTAAGAGACCTCATTGTGGGGAGGAGGAGGAAGTGGACACAAAGGCTTGTGCTTCCCTTTCATTTGCCTTGAGAAACAGCAGGTTTCTGGTCACTAATTCAGATATTGAGTAGACGAGCCTTACACCAAAAGTCAGATGAAATCACAATGGCCATAAATTCAGAGCAGAGATACATGAGAGTGAGGAGAAAAAAGAAAAAAACAGGTTGATGTGAAACAGTCCCCAAGAACCACCTGTTGGCTTTTTCCAAGAATGAAGGATGGGTGATCATAACTACTCTTTTAACCAGCTGTCCCATCTAAGAGTCCTGCTGCTTCCCAGAAACTTTGAAGCCAAAGTCTGCTTCAGACTTGGACCTATTCCTTCAAAAACGTATTACTAACTGATTCCTTCAAACCCCTATTTCTAGGACAAATTCAGTGTTAGCAAGCACTGTTGAAAAACATGACCAGACAATTCACAACAAACAAGAAGACCATGCTGCTTTTCTTTAATTAGACACTCCCCTCCCTCAGGCATTTTCTTGAGTAACTACTGCTGAATTCTACTGAACAATTAGTGAGTATCAACTCTAAGGTTATGCCCTTGACATACATTATTTCTTTAATCACAGAAAGCAAAACTCTGATTCCACATTTTACAGATGAGGAAACGACGGCATAGAGTCACTTACCAGAATATGATACACATGAGAACTTGAACCCAGGAAGTGTAACTTTAGAACCCTCTGACCACTGTGGGGTCCAGCCCCCTCAACTCCTCTCTGTCCAGCCACACCTCCGTCCTGCCAAGGAGAATGGAGATGGCCAAGGTGGGGGCCGGGGGGGGGGGATACCGACATAAAAACCACCTTCAACCTCCCTGCAAGGGTCAGACACAAGCACTAACCACACAAACGCTTTCTTGCCAGTCAAATGTTGCCAAACACCAAGCAATTTCATGCTTCAGACTCAGAGGGCAACAAGCCAGGTGAGATAATCTACAAAATTTGCTTTTAAAAGAACTGGAGAGGAAGCTGAGGGGATTTGCTCTCCCTGAATATCCCACAGAGTGATCCAGCACATGGGAATTTTCCCAATTTGAATTATTCTTTTTGAAATAGGAATGTAAAACTACCTTCAGTTTGCTCTTTTGCCAGGCCAAAATTACTTCCTTTCTATAAACACTCTAAAAATATTGACTGTCTGCCCCATAACCAAGTTAGTGTTTGCTTTAATTTACGGTATTCCAAGTTGAGAGAGTACTGAAGTCAGGGTCAGAAAATCCAACTTTGACAAATCCTGGCAGTTTGGATCTGAGCGACTCATTTCAACTCATGGGGCCTCAGCGCTTCCATCCATAAGTAGCAACAATGTCGTGCACAAAACAAAAAGCCACATGGCCTAGCAGTAGAGAGGTGGGCTTCACAGCCTCACACTTGGTTCCTGGCTTTGCCACCTATCACGGTGCAACATTTAACTTGTCATTTAGCATCCCTGGGTCTCGATTTTCTCATTTTAAAATAGGGATAATTATAGTGCCAATCTCCAGGAGGTTGCCCTCGTGAGATAAGATGTACATGTAAAGCTCTTGAGTCTAGAACACGACACTCAAACCCCTTCTTGGCACTTATTCATGAACATCATCATTGTTGCCCCATGACTCTCCCAAATGATGGTGGCTATTAAATAAATCAATGAACAGGAAAATGCTATAAAATTATAAAGGTCTATGGAAATAAAGTTATTCTGCTTGTTGTTTTCATTCTTGCGTTCTACCGCTTGATGTTACCTCTTCTTTGAAATGATTAAATATGAAAGTGCTAGTTTTTCAAGGAAAAAAATGAAGATTATACTTGTTTTTCTTTGTTGAGATTTCTAAAATGTGCCTATTGTCCACCTAAAAAAGAGCTCTTTCCAACTGCCTCTTTGGCAACCACATATTCTGTCGGCAAGGGAAGTAACGGAAACCTTCATAATTTCAATGGTGGAAAATAATTTTCTTTATTCGTTAAGGCAGCTCCAGTTACTGTGAGAGGTAAACCCAGACATCTCAGCAGCTTTATGCATTTTGTTTATTTACATGAGCTTATTTCATGAGTGAAACAAAACAGGGCTCCTGTGTGGTGTTCATGGCTATGTGTGGGATGGGAGAGAGTAGGGAGGGATCTCTGTTCTACACAGTTTTTTAAGGACTTGGGCTTCAGGAGTTCTGCCATCTTCAACACAAGGCTCCAAAGTTACCCCTGGCTTCAAGATCCAGCTGGCAGGCAGGGAGAAAAAACACACACGCTTTTTTTTTGTTTTTTTTAGTAGGAGTCTCACTCTGTCGCCCAGACTGGAGTGCAGTGGCCGCTCCCGACCACTGCAGCCTCGACCTGCTGGGCTCCGACGATCCTTCCACCTCGGCTTTCCGAGCAGCCGGAATTAAAGGCATGCGCTACCACGCCAGGCTGATTTTTTGATTTAGTGTAGAGATGAGGTCTCGCCAAGTTGCCCGGGTGGGTCTCGAACCCGCGGGCTCAGGCGATCCACTCACCTCAGCCTCCCAAAGGCGTGGCTTTTTAACAAGCCAAAAGTGACACACGTCACTTACACTCATGCTCCACTGGATTCATGGCCCCACCCAGATGCAAAAGAGGTCTAGGAAATGGAACTGGCCCCCCCAGCCAAGCAGCCATTCCTAACAACTGTGGATGGCCAGCCATCATTGCCTCACCCTCCAAATAGGGGCTGTGGTCATATATTCAGATGTCTCTTTTTTTTGTCCTCTGTCTGATAACTTTTCCACACAAATAAGGAGTAAGTTCTTAAGTTTAATTCTCCTAGGAAATAAAGTTGATAAACAACCTCAGACTTGAACAATTTGAGATCTGAAGCTTAATCCCATCCCTCACCTCATTTTCTTCCTGTGCTAATCTATGAAGAAGAGATCCTGTATGAACTCAAAGATCATCATCAACACTATTCAGCAGGTCTACATCTTAATAGCATCACTGCTTATTTGAGAAGAATATGCAATACACTGAGAATGGTGTCAGATGTGTGATAAACGCTCAACATCCAGTAGTTGTCATTTCTCTCCTCGTCACAGATGAAAATATGAAGTGAAAGAGGCTCTAGGTGGCCAGGCTTGGTGGCTCACACCTATAATCTTAGCATTTTGGGAGGTCACGGCAGGAGGATCACTTGAGGTCAGGAGTTTGAGACCAGTCTGGGCAACATGGCGAGACCCCATTTCTGAAAAAATTGTAATAAATTGGGTGGGCATGGTGGTGTGCACCTGTAGTCCCAGCTACTCAGGAGGCTGAGGCAAGAGGATCTCCTGAGTCCAAGAGTTTGCAGTTACACTGAACTATGATTGCACCACTGCACTCCAGCCTGGGTGACGGAGTGAGAACTTGACTCAAAAATAAAAGAAAAAGATTATAGGAGAGTGAAAAGTAGGAGCCAGTGATACCCTAACCCTCCAAGACCATGTTGTTTCAAACCCCTCACCCTCTGTGGAGTGACTCTGACTCCTCTCAACTGAGCATGCTCCTGCCCACTGTGGACTAGATCTCTCCCTGCCCCTTCTTCACCGAACTGCATACTGAAATCCACAGAGGCCGTTTGCTCTCCTCCCCTCTGAATCCACACTGCTGTGGATTTCCCTGGCATACCATCAATTTCAGAAATTTTCATACCTTTTGCATTTTTCCACTGGGCTATATAATAGATTCTGACTTTATTGCTTCCACTCTTAAGCTGTTCCAAGGGAAAATTTGGTTGATTTTTTTTTTCTTGTTATGGTTTAAAACATGACTACATGGAACAGCCTTTGGGCTACAAATCATGATTTGCCTTATTGCTGTGGTATTTATCATTCCTTCAGAAACACTCTGAAAAACAGTATCCGCTCCAGGGAAACTACACTTTTTCCCTCCCTCTTAAAGCCTTCCTTTACCATTCTTCTTTATCCAATATCTCTTTTATCTTATTTAAGATGATTCAACCATTAAAATTAACATCTTTAAGGAAAATATCAAAGAGGGGAAATGAGCTCCTATTCAGTGAAGCTGGGTTGGTAAGGGGGCTTGGAGTTGCCAAGAAGCAACATGACAGGAAGTTAATAAGCTTATTTGCCACTTTTATTTATTCTCAGAAGCAGAATTTAAGTTTCAGGTGATTCATCTACTGAGACTTCTTCCAGTAACAGTGCCTACTTTCTTAAAAGATGAAAGCTACAATATTTTCAAGACTAAGTCAAGAACAAATCCCTAAGAAGTATTTCTATGGTAAATTTGGGAGAGAAGGAATCAAGAACCAATTTTCCTTTCAATTTTTTTTACCCCTGCCTTTTAGATTAGGGCAGTCGATATGCCAGGGCAGCAGAACTGGGTTTTCTGAAGCACGGGACAATATTCATCTCCCTTGTTGCGGGTGATGATAGTTAGGCGTTCCCCATGCGTTAGGGACATTTTGGATCATTTATTACAAAACCCCTATTCTCTGCAACTTTAGTAGTGACAAGGAAATACCCAGAGTGGATCTAAATGCTCACAGTAATGATAGCATTCTCCAGGAACCACCACCAGATACGGACATAGCCACAGTGTCCAAGGAATTCATGCCTGGAGAAATGCTTTCAGATTGTGCACATGGAAATTGTCACTGCGTTTACCCATATTTGGGGAAGTTCCCCAGTATGTAAAGCTGATTTATTAGTGCTCTCAAAATGCTAAATTCACCATGAGAGCTACAAAGCAACACAACAAAACACCCACCAGCACCATAGGAATGAGCGTGTACTGTTAGAATTCTATCAGCTCATTTGGATGTCAAGAACGACACATCATTTTCACAGGGAACTGCAAGAAATTTTCTTCAATTGGAAGAAGAAACAGAATCCTCATCACCACAGGTACCACAGCAATCTGCAAATTGAGGGCTACATTTGCCAGACATGCAAGCCCTGCAAGGATCATCCTTTTTGACAATGGATTGCTGTCTGTTAAGTAATTTGCTGAGTCAACTAAAAGCAGGCCAAAAGAATTCCAACCTCCGTAGAATAACATGGTGCTTACATGGCTCTCATCAACCCAAGGCAGGGCCTGGGACATGGAGCTGTTTAACAATGTATTGGGGCCCAAATTTGTACAAGACAACTAAAACATACCTTCCTGTATTTTTTGTTACCAATCTCAAACTCCTTCTGCAATTCTATTTCTGATTCCTTGGGTAGAGGGATGTAGGGGTGGAGGTGTTGGGAGGAAGGAGACAGCAAAGAAGGGATTTTTAAATTACCCATTAAAGGTAACTTAATCTTCTCTCACTTAAAAGACTCTCTGGTCAACCCAATCTCTTGTGGTTCAATCGTTTTTCAAAGCCTACCTCCCTAACACATTGGGGTCTCCATGCCTTGAAAGGACTGTCCTCCTCCATGCCATCTACATCAAGATGGTATCTTGGTACAGGACTAAGCTTAAATATTCCCGTGGGATAGTTGAAGGACCCCCCTGATGTACACACTGCCCTCTGGTCAAGGTGTCTTAGCCCAAATATCCCTAAGCCTTGGTCTCTGTCTGCATTCTTGCCACTGTGCAGGTAACCTAGGCTGGCATGACTCAGGGCCTGAACTCTTAGCATAGGCAAAGAGTAGTGATGGCTCCTAGGGGGCTCTCCCTGGCACCAAGGCTTCGTTGAGCTGTGGCTGACATTCCCACTCAGGCCCTTCCCTGGAAGGCCACTTGCTGTCCTCACCTACAAAGTCCCTTCTTCCTCTCCTTCAGTCATCCGGTTGGCAAGGTTACCAGCAAGCACCTTTATTACTTATTTTTATTTATTTTTGAGTTGGAGTCTCACTCTGTCACCCAGACTGGAGTGCAGTGGCATGCTCGTGGCCACCGCAGCCTCGACCCGCTGGGCTCTGGTGAACTACAGGCATGCACTACCATGCCCAGCTAATTTTATTTATTTATTTATTGTAGAGACAAGGTCTCACCAAGTTGCCCGGGTGGGTCTCGAACCCCCAGGCTCTGGCAATCTACTCGCCTCGGCCTCCAAAGTGCTGGGATTAAAGGCTGAGCCACTGAGCCCGGCCACCAGCAAGCACCTTTAGCTACTTCCCACACCATCTCAAGGAGTAGGCCAGAGTTGGGAGAACATCAGAGCATCTGTCCTCATTAGTTGCCACACACAAACCATGGAGAACAAGGGGTTTCATCTCAGGGCTCTCTCTGCCAGAGCAGGCCATGTGCCATGGCTGTTTGATTGCACTTGCCCATGCAGATGCAAGGGACCCTGAATACAGTTTCCTCTTAAAGTTTTTAAGGGGGCACCCATCCGCTTAGTAGCTATTTAACCTCAACTATCTAATGTTTCCAATTTATTTCCAACAATCCCCCACTCCTCCACCCCCCCCCCCCACACACACACAGACCGAGACATTAGGCAGCGTCTTCTGTTCGTTCTTATTCTTTTCCAACTTCCTTTTCTTCCCATAAAAGAAGGGTTTCTACTTCCTCTTTCTGTTTCATAGGGACATTTCTTAAAGGATATCGACTGTCTCCTCTACAACTTGACAGTCCATCAGGCTGGGCACTTAACATTTTAAGGGCATATTTGAAATTTGAAACACACTTTGCTTTTTTTAAAAAAGCCAAATTTTAAAGTTTTGTTGTGCTGCTGCAGACTCAGAACTTCACATGTTGGAAGTCAAAGGCTGAATACGGACTTTTTTTTTTCTTTTTCATTTCTGCTCTGACAATCTAAGTTTTCCCTAATATAATGGATGCCTCTGGTTGAATAGAGGTGAGATTAAACGCAAGAAAATGTGGAAAAGAAAAACAATAAAATATTGCAAAACCCATGTCCTTATTCCCTTCCCATCCTTTCTTCCAATTCTATCTTTCATCTCTGTCATAGGTATATGGGTAATGGCTTTTTGATGAATCAACTTGACTAAGTCAAACTATAGCCCCCAGAAGTTCCTTTCTAGTATGTTTCTGGTTATGGTGGAGAGCTACAAGGGATATTCTCTCCTAAGAATTGAGGGACAGAAGAGAAGCAGGATAATATTGAAGCATAAACACATCTTTTCCCAGTTATTTAATTAAACATTAATCTAAGTGCTAGGTGCTGCTGTGAAGGAATTTCACAGATGTGATTAAAGTCCTTAATTTTTTTTGAGTTGGAGTTTCACTCTGTCGCCCAGACTGGAGTGCAGTGGCACGCTCCTGGCCACGGCAGCCTCACCCTGCTGGGCTCTGGTGATCCTTCCACCTCAGCCTTCCAAGTAGCTGGAACTACAGGTGCGCACTACCATGCCCTGTTAATTTTTTTATTTATTGTAGAGATGAGGTCTTGCCAAGTTGCCCAGGCGGGTCTTGAACCCGCGGGCTCAGGCAATCCACTCACCTCAGCCTTCCAAAGTGCTGGGATTACAGGCTGAGCCACCAAGCCCCGCTGATTTTGTCCTTCTTTATAGCTGTGTAATAGTCCTTCATGTATGTGAACTGCATTTTTTTCTATCCAGTCCTCTTTTGATACCTTTTAATGCTTCTGCCATTTTTTGTTTCACCTCTTCCACATGGGCAAAATGTTTCCCTTTGAGGACTTTTTACCTCTGGGGAAATTTTTTTTTTAAATCGTTCAGAGTGAGATCAGGGGACTAGGGAGGGTGGAGCATGGAGGTCATGCTGCTTTTTGGTCAAAAACTGCTGAACACTCAGTGCAAGTGGGCAGATGAACTCATAAATCACCCAATGGTGTGGACAAAAGCATTGAAAGAGTCTCCAGAAGAATTTCACTGAAGTCGAACGCAACCTCACAACAACTCTACCTGGACGCTGATGCCAATGGATTCCTAGAACATTTACCTAGCAGAGGAAGCCTGTACTGCAAAGGGTCTGCTCTCCAAAAAATAATTCCATTTTTGGGGGGGGAGTCCCTCTTCATATTTGTGTATAAGTAAATGTATATTTGTTTGTATGTGTAATGTGTATCTGTATCTATATTCCTTGCTCTGTCTACTGAGAAGGTCTAGGAGCAGTGATACCCCCATTATAATAAGCTCACCTAGCATCTAGACCTAGATTCTACTACTAGGAATCTGGGCCTCTCAGAGAAAGAACTGATTACAGGGCCTGGGGCAGGGAAAGGATAAGGTGAGCCTAGATCATCTTGTTATACCAGAAAGTAGGAAATCCTTAAGGAATGAATAACAGGGACCTACCAAAGGACACAGGAGCCAGCTTTAGGGAGTTCACATTATCCAAATCTAGTACAATTTAAGCATGAAAACAAATCAGCATATCTAACTATAACTCATGAAGTCAAATAGAAAGCCATAAGATCACACTGGTATAAATACATGAGTTAAAAAAAAATGAGATGGAAAGGGAAGCACTTCCATAGAGTAGAATGTCAATTAATAAATGCAGATGAAATGATGGGAACTGAGAATCGCCACTTGACACCATTTGGTAGTTGACACAGACACAAGTCACCAGCGGAAGCCAGGTCCAGGTCTATTTAGAAACAGTACACTGTGAGGAGTATTGGGTAATGCCCCACAAAATATTAATCAGACACAGAGGGAAACTGCAGGCTTCCCCAGATGAGCACAGCATCATTTCTGCAACCCTCCTGTGAAGGACGCATGGCCTGAGCCTGGTCTTACAGAAACATCCAGCAGAGTCAGGCTGCGAGACGTGCTACATCCACAGTGAAGGCTTGGAGTCTTTGAGGCAGAGAAACTGCTCCAGGCGGATGGAGATCTGATGCAACAGGACAGCCACATTCATAATATCCTGGGTCAGAGAAGAAAAACAGACATTGTTAGGACAGTTTGCAAATTTCAGATGGGGTCTGTGGATCAGACAGTCTCGTTGTATCAGTGTTGATTTCCTGATTGTGAGGGGTGTATGGTAGTTAAGAAGGAGAAGTTCTTGATTTTGATAAGTACACACTGGAGCATTTAGGAGTTATGAACCCTCATGTCAAAACAAAATAAACAGGCAAATAGAGAAAATGAGATAAAATGTTAATATTTCAGGAATCTGGGTGAAGAGGATCTAGAAGTTCCTTGTATTACTCTTGCAATTGAAAAATGCAGTTACCAATTAAAATACAAGTCCAGCAAGCATGGTGGCTCATACCTGTAATCCTAGCATTTTTGGGAGGCAGAGGTGAGAGGATTTCCTGAGCCCAGGGGTTCAAGACCAGCCTGGGCAATTGAGCAAGACCTCACCTATACAATAAATTTTAAAAATTAGCCCGTCATGGTGGTGCATGCCTGTATTTCCAGCTACATTTGGAAGGCTGAGGTGGAAGGATTGCCTGAGCTCTGCAGACTGAGGTTGCAGTAGCCGTGAGTGTGCCACTACACTCCAACTCTGACTCAAAAAATTAAAAAAATTCCAACCCTTTTTCAGCAGGCTGTAAGTTGTTTCAAAATTTTAAGACACTAAAAATTTTAAAATTTCATAACCCGCCTGGGCAACTTGGCGAGACCTCATCTCTACAATAAATAAAAAATGAGCCGGGCGTGGTAGCACGCGACTGTAATTCCAGCTACTCGGAAGGCTGAGGCGGAAGGATCGCCGGAGCCCAGTGGGTAGAGGCTGCGGTGGCTGGAAGCGGCCACTGCACTCCAGTTTGGGCGACAGAGTGAGACTCCAACTCAAAAAAATAATAATAATAATAATTTAAATATAACACCTTCATTTCAGTGCTTCAAGAGTGAAAATTAAAGGCATTTATATTAAAGCAGTTCAAAGTAGTTTCCCAAGTAATCTTTATAAGTGAGTAACTAAATGAGAGATGCAGAACTTGGGTGAGTTCTTCAAAGAAAAACGGGATATTATTTTTTATGTCATAAAGTATGGTATTGACAGTGAAATGAACTGTAGCACTGTATAAACCAAATGCTGAACTTCTAGACCTAAAAAAGAAAAGTATGCTGATAACAGAATGTATTCGTCTTCTACTGCTATGGAGCAAATTACCACAAGTTTATTGGCTTAGAAAGATGTGCACTTATTATCTCACAGTTTGTAAGGGTCAGGGGTCTGGGTACAGCATAACTAGGTTCTCTGTTCAGGATTTCACAAGACTAAATTCAAAGCGTGTCTGGCCCGCACTTTCAAGTAGAGCAGGAGGGCCTCTCCCAAGCTGATGCAAGTTGTTGGCGTTAAGCTCCCTGGTCATTGGCCAGGGGTCACTCTCAGATCCTAGAGGTAGCTAGGTCCTCTAGGAGGATCTGTCGGTTCCTAACATTATAGACTCTCCGTAAGCAGTTCCATGCCTCTCCCCCTAAGTCATCAGGGAAAGCTCTCACTGACGCTTTGTCTTTTTATTTATTTATTTATTTTTGAGTTGGAGTCTCATTCTATCACCCAGGCTGGAGTACAGTGGCGCGCTCACAGCCACCCCACCCTCGACCCTCTGGGCTCTAGTGATCCTTCCTCCTCAACCTTCCAAGTAGCTGGAACTACAGGCACACGCTACCACGTCCGGTTAATGTTTTTTTTATTATTATTGTAGAAATGAGGTCCTGCCAAATTGCCCAAGCTGTTCTCAAACCCTTGGGCTCAGGAAATCCCCTCACCTCGGCCTCCCAAAATGCTGGGATTACAGGCTTGAGCTACTGCACCCAGTCTTTTGTCTTTTTTCAAGTGCACACTTAATTAGGCCAAATTCACACAGGTTAGGAAACTGGGCTTTCTCCTGCCAAGACCACAGCCTTTCCCCTCACTTTTCTCTGCTAGGTTTGTCTATAGTGACAGATCCTTCAGATGACTGTTCAGTCAGCAGTTTAGGACAAAGTGCAGAGAAATTTCATGACAAAACACTGAACACGATGAGTAATTTGCAAGTACAGGGATCAGCCACAGTCCCTTCTTTGCCATCCTGGTCTCTGGTAAGTCAGGATTCTTTCTGGCTTGTTTCTCCAGGGCTTCTCCTTGAGCTCAGACTTGACCAGGCTACTGGAACCCTGAGCCATGATGCTGCTATGTGTGTTTCTAAAGTAATACTAATTGCTGTTACAGATCAATTCTGAAATATATTGATTAAATCAAAGGCATCTGGTTAGAAACCTAATCACAAGGATGATACCCTGTTATCCTCACTGATCACTCCCACACTTAAGTGGAAGGCATTTTACAAGGATGCGGGCCATTTGGAGTCATCATAGGATCCTGTCTTCCAAACAGAATAAGCTACTTTGGCTACTTGGATCTTCCAGGCCATGAGACTCATTTGGTATTAATGCGACTTACTAGCGAGAAGAAATTCAAAACTGTGTCATAGCCAGGCTCGGTGGCTCAGCCTGTAATCCTAGCACTTTGGGAGGCCGAGGTGAGTGAATTGCCTGAGTCCGCGGGTTTGAGACCCACCCGGGCAACTTGCGAGACCTCATCTCTACAATAAATCAAAAATGAGCAGGGCGTGATAGCATGCACCTGTAATTTCAGCTACTTGGAAGGCTGAGGCTAAAGGATCACTGGAGCCCAGCAGGTCAAGGCTGCGGTGGTCAGGAACGTGCCAATGCACTCTAGTCTGGGTGACAGAGTGAGACTCCAACTCAAAAAAACAAAACCGTGTCATTTTCTTGTTCAATCATGGCACACCATAACATTTGAGTGCCTTGTCTCTGGAAAATTCCCAAGTAGCCCCCGGTACTTTTTACATTCATCTTGCTCATATAAGTCAAAAGAACTACGATTTTTTAAAATTAAATTTTACCTCATTATAGAGATACAGGATACAAATAAGGATTTACCTCACATGTAGGCTGCATGCAGGTAAAGTTTGGGCCTCCAACTGACCTGCCCTCCCCTGGTATAGGACAAAGTAACTTTATAATTATTTTCTTAAAGGACTATAAAGGGTTTTTTTCCTCACCATTCTTGCACAGAGTCCAAAAACTTAAATGTGCATTAATACTGAACTTGAGAAATGACCCACATCCTTGTATGATGCCCCCCCCGAAGCGTGGGAGAGACCTGTGAGGATAACAAGATATCATACTTGTGATCAGGTTTCTAACCAGAGGACTTTGAGTTAATCAAATGTTTCAGATAAATTAGAGAAATGGATTTAAACTGAGTTTTCTTCTCCCGAGCTCCTAAAGTCACTGACTCTCAACAGCCAGCTGAGTGAAAGGTTCTGGTTAAGACTGTGGTACAGAACTCGCAGCTGTAAAAATAACAGTCAGATCAAATGATAGAGCTGGCTTTTCGGACGTCCATGCCTCAGGGGTCCTGAGTCAAGACAAGCCAACTTCCTGCTCTGCAATCTCCCAAGGCCACTCTGGTCTTGGAACACTCTGCCTTACTCTGATGCCCACACCAGTGCCTCCCTCCCGTCCAGCTTCGTGGCTTTGCCATTAAGACCAACATCACACAAACCCAAAGAGAGACCAGAAAGGTGGCAAAGATTTAAGAGAGAGCAATAGGAAGATGAGAAACAAGCAGCAATGGAGCCTGCACACACTGCCAATCCTCCCCATCACGCCACAGTTCTTTGGCACCGGTTCAGGCATTCCCTGTTTTACCACTCACTCCCCACATCTTCACCATCACCCTCCAAATGAAGGTTAGGGAATGTCCCCTACTCCCACCTAGAGGACGACTTCAGTTTGTTCTGCTGCATAGATCAGACTACACAAAAGGACAACTGGGCATTTGACTCTATGAAGTGGCCTGTACAGCAGGTATGTGTTTGTTTGTCCCTCAAAAAGTAATAAGGAAAAATCAACTGTTACAAATCACAAGAGAAGAAAAAGCAAGCTGTGACTCTGAATAGCTTGGACATCTCAGCCCACTGAGTTTTCCTTGAAATGATCTGAGCTGGCTAGGTCCTAGATATTGGATCTGTAGACTCACTTTTAAAAGCTCCTCAGTGTTTAAGAAAATCCAAACTTCCAACCAGCAGAGTAGAAAGACTCGCAGTACCCTTAAATCAGCCAAAGAAGAGTCCAAAACTCAAAGTGTCCCTGGCGTTAGTCACTAGAGAAGAATGTCTAAACACCCAAGTCGACTGGACCTTCTCCTGCAAAGGTCATTTCCCTCCATCACTTTTCTTCTGGGGCTTGTCTCTAGCGACAGAGCCTCCAGGCAAACATTGTCCGTCCTTTGGGACAAAGTGGAAAGACATTTCATGACAAAACACTGAACGTGGTGAGTTATTTACAAGTGCACAGATCAGCTATGGTTTGTTTTCCAATCTGAGCAACAGCCCCTTCTTTGCCATCCTGGTCACTGGTAAGGTAACATCCTTCCTGGTGGATTTCTCCAGGGCTTATTCTTGAGCTCAGGCTTGACCAAGGTAGTACAATCCAGTGATGCTGTTGGTGTTGTTAAGATAACACTAATTATCGTAACAAACAAACACTAGAACCTTTGTTCCAAGCAGTCACTCAGGATCCAGACTGACAATGTCTCTGCCATCTTTAATACCTTGTTTCCAAGGTTACCCTGGCCACTGAATGCGGCCTTCAGAGAGGGAAGGAGGGTGGCAGGTTGCCTAGGACAGGTCAATGGGCCGTGCCTGGAAGTGATACACGTGAATTGGCCGGAACTTAGTCACATAATCCAACCAGAATGCAAGGGTCCTAGGGAAATGTAGTCCTTGTTTGGGTAGCAACTTCCCAGAAACAATACTCTATGGAAGAGAAGCATGAATCATGTGTGGACGGCAAGGCAGATCTTCTACCATGAAGATAGTGATAGTAGCTACCACGTACTAGGCCCCTGATAAGTGCCAGATAAATCGTTTCTCATTGAATCCTCATAACAGCCCTATGAAAGACATTCTATTATCCTACTATTAAAGGTAAAAAAGTTGAGACTCAGAGAGAACAAGTTACTTGCTCAAAATTGCATGACTAGCCAGGAAGAAACAAGGACTAAAATCCCAGAATATCTGACCATAAAGCCCATGTTCTCAAGTACTACCTCAAACTGCTTCCATTAAATTTGGCTATGGTTTTTTTGATTAGTTTTTTCCTCTTTGAGCTGTTTCTCTTATTGCCAGAGAAGTTCCTACTCACCACATAACTTGGAATGCCTCACAAATTTGGGAATTGTCTAGGGTCTATAAAATTCCCTTGCACTTTAAGCTAATTCTTTCTTTCCATTTGATGATCCCTGGATCTCCCACTCACCAAAACCTCCTTGAACTGGGCTGTCTCATTTCTTGGATGTACGGCCTAAGGCCAGCTCTCTGTGGCTGTTCCTCACACCCAAATCTTTCTTAATGAACTTGCCTCAAGTCAACAGATGTACTATTTGTTGCCCTTGGAGCGCATCTGAAAAGGTTTCTCCAAAAATGTCCTGTCACTTTTCATACTCTCCTTCTCAACTCCGAGATGTCACAAATCTATTCACTCTTTCCCTGAAACTGTTTTTAGGCTCTGTTTTGCCATCTATTGCTTTTGTACCTCCCTTGAGAAATGACACCTTCAAAACCTAACACATGTTTAAAATTGCTCTGTCCAACTTAGGTCCACCTCGCCTTCATATTGGAAAAGAGGCTAGGGTGAAATCAGGGAAAAAGTTTGTAACGTTGGGGGCTGCAAATGTCTTCAGTTTGGTAGATTTGTTTTTCATTGTGTGTGGTAATTCAACCAGCCAATGTCAAGAACTTTTTTCTTTTTTCTTTTTTTGAGTTGGAGTCTACTCTGTTGCCCAGGCTGGGGTACAGTGGCATGCTCACAGCCACCGCAGCCTCGACCCTCTGGGCTTAGGCAATCCTTCCACCTCAGCCTTCTAAGTAGCTGGAACTACAGGTGTGCGCTACCATGTCCGGCTTATTTTTTGATTTATTATAGAGACAAGATCTCACCAAGTTGCCCTGACTGGTCTTGAACCCCCGGGCTCAGTCCACCCTCTCGCCTCAGCCTCCCAAACTGCTGGGATTACAGACTGAGCCACCACACCCGGCCAAGAACTTTTTAAAATAAATTCAATGGAAGCCTCAGTCTCACTTTTTGAAGTATCCAAAAAACAATTACCAATTTCAGATCTTCAGTTTTTTCTTAAAATAACGAAAGCCTGATTCCTTCTTTTCCTCTCATATTCTAAATCATGTTGTCAGGGAAGTTCTCAGATTCTCATCTGGAAACTCGGAACTATCCAATGACAATGCTTTTGTTTTCAGCATTTTCTGTGGCCCACAAAATCCTATTTTACTTTGGTTCTCTTCTCCCCTCCTCTCCCCCGACACCTTTTAATTGGGAATGGCTTTTCTTCTTTTTCATGGTAACATTTAATAATCATGGCACCCTCCCTTTTAATGAGCTGACACACTTGAGTGGCAAGTGATCTTGATACTAGAAAATCTCACCATACTGCTTTCTTCTCCAAGAATCTTCATGAACTTACCCAATTGTGAACCCGTAATGGAGTGTGTGTGTGTGTGTGTGTGTGTGTGTGTGTGTGTGTGTGTCTGCTTTTGTCCTGCATGTGTTCTTGGCAACTGAGAGCTCGTTCCCAGAGCCAGCTGTAGCACCTACTATGTCCCCACGGTAATCACACCCCCAAGGAATGTTCCTGGCCAGCCTCAGAATCAGACTTGGTCTCTGAATCAGCCCCACCAAATTCCCACCTTTTTTGGAGGAGCTCTGGGCCAATATGACTCACAAAAAAACTATTGTTTCTCTGTGCCTAGAGGCCAACACTACCATTGCCATTCTAAGTAGTTAATGAAACATGTAGAAGATGTTCAGTTAAATGTGGTAATTTACAAGGGTACCTGCATAATGATCATTTGCATACCTAACCCTGAATTGTACCCTACACCTTTAAAATAAAAAATTTTTTAAATGTGGATGGATTTAGAGTCTGTTATACTCAATGATCTATCACAGAAACAAAGAACAGAGTAACATATGTTCTCACTCATAGTGGACCTTAACAATTATCATAATACTATAAGAAAGGGATTGGCAGTAGTTGGAAACTGCCAGGGAAGGGGGGTGGGATTGGCATTTGAGGGAAACTGCCAGGGGAGGAAGGGGCACACCTCATCAATAGGGGTACCTGCATAACGAATATTTGTATACCTAACCCTGAATTGTACCCCATACTTTTAAAATAAAAAATTTTAAAAATATGAAATAAATAAAATAAAAAATAAATGTGGCAGATTGAATGTGTATATGTAGCTCTACTGTCCGCCAAACACCACAAAAGTCATAGTAAGGAGTAAATAAAATACACAGATCCACAAGGAAGAGAATAACAAGAAAAATTGGAGTAATTAGGTTTGGGCAGCTGAAAAACAAGTGGACTCTTGACTTAGCAGACCTGAAAAAAATAAAACCTAAACTGGCAATGAGGAAAAGTCAGAAGCAAATTGATCTGGACAACAGAAGACTTAATAACTGGAGGCTCCTAGACCTTTTAAAGAAGCACAGAGAAGCCTGAAACAAAAGGGATTTTTTTCTTAAGTCTACACAATGCAGTATTTTCCTTATCTACTGCTACTTAAAAACCTACCCCAAAACTGAGTGACTGAAAATAACCATTTTGTTTTGTTCACGATGTTATGGGTCAGGAATTAAGGAAGGATCCGCTGGCCAGATCATCTCTGATCCCGTTGGCATCATCTGGGACAGCTAAGTAGGAGAATCAACTTCCAATATGGCTGCTTCTCTCATGTTCTGGTACCTTAGTAATCCTTGGTGTCTCTCTGTCTCTCCTCTCCTCTCCTCTCCTCTCTTCCCTCTGCCTCTCCTTCTCCCTCTCCCTCTCTCTTATCTTTCTCTCTCTGTCTCTCTCTCTCTCTCCACCTCCCGCATGGAGTCATTCTTCAGAGCCTTTCCCATGACTTGGGCTTCCCACAGCAGAGTTGGCTCAGGATAGGTGCACTTCTCCCATGAAGACTGACTTCCAAGAAGCAAAAAGCAGAAGCTGCCAACTGTTTAAAGGCCAAGCCCAGACGTGGCCCAGGACCATTTCCACTGAATTCGGTGGGTCAAAGTCCCAGGACCCACCAGATTCAAGAGGGCAGAAAAACAGGCTCCACCTCTTGAGGAAGGAGTACAAGGCAAGGTGGCACTGGCATAAGAGCGCGTAGGATGAGAGAGACGTTGTGACCATCGTTGGAAAAATACACTTTTCAGCCACAACAGTTCACGGCCCTCCCACATGCAAGGCGCCTTCGCCTCACACCCAAGAGGCAAAAGTCTTATCCCATTATAGCATCAGCTCAAATCCAGGATCTCATCAACTAAATAAGATCCAGGTGCAGATTCCTCAGGATCAGCTTCAGACTCGATTCCTCAGGTACAACTCCTTAGGGTCCGCCCTCTTGATCTGAAGATCTATGAACTATAGAGATAGGCACTCTGCCCCCCCAACACACACACACACACACACACACACACACACACCCAACGAACCATGCGCTGCATATAGAATGAGACCTACGGTCATTTTGGAAAAGACCATATGTCTCCGGCAGTTAGGACCCTCCCCCCACAGCCAGGCAAGTGACCACTCATTCGCCCAGGAAAAGTTGGGGAGATATTCTCCGGAAAGGGTCTCTGGATTCAGGAACAGCAGGCTCAGTTGAAGGCAGAAAGGCTTTACTGAAAATAGAAATTAAGCAAAGTTTATATGCTGAACCGTGAAACCTCTATTTCCATTTCCCTCATTTTTTTCCCCCAGAATGCCAACAGATAAGTTCATTTCCTTGAGAGGGAAAAGGAGAGAGAGAGAAAGCCCCTCTTTAAAAAAAAAAAAAAAAACTGACCAAAGGGTTAAAAAAAAATTATAGATACTATCATTTTGAGGACCCCAATGGAGAAGCCCATTACGCCATGGTCCAGGCTTCCTCCCAATATGCCTTTCCCACACCACACAGAACTTGCAGTTAGCTTTTTTTTTTCAATTAGTGGCCACACTCTTCAATAAAAGTTAATAACTATAGATCATTGTGTATTTGAGGAAAGCTACTAACCTGAAAGTGTGAGATTTTTTTAAAATTAGGGCTTTGAGACCACACGTATAATTCACAGAGCCAACGCAAACTTTGTATCCATCAAAGGGGAAAAGAATGAAGTTTCCAAAAAGTTAATTTTCCTCAAAGTTATTAGTTTAAAAACTAAAATAATTCTACATGACATATAAAAATAACATTCTAGCAGCAATTTTTTTAATACTCTTTTAGCTACTTTTTATGGTAGTTACCTTCATATTTCTAACTAATATACATATTAATAGTTCTGGATGTTTCCATTTTAGATATCATCTATTGACCTCCTATATATAAAAAGAGAATTTAACTCTTTTATGTGAAACAAGACATGTGTGAAACAAGACATCACCAGAATGTTTGTAGTGAAGAACAGTTCATCCATGTCATGCTGTAAGACCTTGACCTAACAGGACTTTTTGGATCCAACTTAAAGCATCGATGCTTCTGGGGAAGCTTAACAGAGCTGCTCTGCCTTGGTCTCAGTTTTTGTGCAAGAATTTAGGCAGAAATAGAGGGACTTTTTGAAAGAGAAGAGAAACAGAGACCCCAATCACTTTCCTCTGAGAATTAGTTGTTAAAATCTTTGGGAGACTGGAGTGCCTCGTACTGAAGCTAGATGGCAGTAAAGACCACCAAGCTTCTTGGGAAAAGCTGGTCTACAAGAGCAGGTGATTAAACCAAACTGAACAACAAAAACAGGAAAGGGATGTTGTGAGCCAGAGGCCATGTGATCTCTCAGAGTTCATCCCTGCTTATTGGATACCTATTCTGGTGCAGCTCAGTTTCATCCTGAATCCCTATCCTCCTCCCTGGGGGCAGCTGATGCTGTGACTATTACTTTTTGAACTTCTCAGTACTGTTTCAAGAACTGAGCATCAGTAGATTATACGATTGACAGACAAGAAAGACTAGAGCAAGTTGACACCAGTTGATCTGAAATATGAAGCAGGAAGAAAATATGGGGGAAATGTGGGGTGTGGGAGTAAGAAGGAGAGTATCTCAGAGAAAGAATCCTACTGTTTTCCACAGGTCCAGCATGCCTAGGCTTTGCCCAGAAATATTCTTTTCATCTCAAACTCCAAGGGTGAGGAAAATGGTTCCTCTAAGCACTCTGAAAACAGAAAGCAAAGGAATCATTGAGATCTTTGACTGTGAAACTCAAGGAGAGAGCAATGTGAGGAAAACCCAAGATTAAGATGGAGATTAGAGTTATTTGTCTCTAACCAGAGTAAGAAGATTTTGTCAATCTCTGAGGAGAGATGAGAATGAATAATTAAATAAGAATACTCTTAGCACCATAATTAACATTAACCTAAATTGATTATTAAATATAAAATATGCAATTTTTTTTTTGTAGAGACCAGTTCTCATATGTTGCTCAGGTTGGTCTCAAACTCCTGGACTCAAGCAATCCTCCTGCCTCAGCCTCCCAAAGTGCTGGAATTCAGGCATGAGCCATCATACCTAGCCTTAATTTTGTATCTTTTTAATAAATTAGAACTTTTCACCATCCATTTTAAAAGAATCCCTTCATATGTGGCTAAAATGGCAGCTCCTAAAGCTAGGCAGATTGGATTGACTACCTGGGATCACCTTCTTGTTGGTGCGTGATGAAAACCTGATGACCCTTAAATTTACCAACTATTCAAAATGTCAAATACACAGGAGGTCTTGAGAATGGAGCCTTGACTATTACCACACACATAAGCTGAGGATGTTTGTTAGAAGCAACAGGAACTTTGGCTACCTTGAAGCCCAAAGGAACTTGTAAGAAGGATGTGGCAAGAGCTCACAGAATTGTGAGAACAGTTGAACAGGCTGGCCTCGGGAAGAACAAGAACAACCTGGGAAGCTCCTGCAGAACTTGCAGCTCCCCTCTGTAAGATACTTCTGGCAGATGACTCTTGCATCCACTCTCTATCTGCAGGGAGAGTCAAGATTCCAGAGGAGGATGGGCCAGGAGTCTGGTGGGGTGCCTTGAGGTACGAGGTACATGGCCAAGGGGAGGTGGTGCAGGAAAAGAGGAGGGAGAGAAGGTTGTTAGCAGAAAAGATGAGAAGAGGTGTTGGGCAAACAAGCAATGGCCCCTGCACCATGCCACCAAAGTCTCATTCTTTCCCCAGTTTGCATGGCTTCACTTTTAAAATTTTAGACTGGCCCCAAGAAGAGAGTAAACCAATGTTAAGTGACTGGCGTCTGAATTGTACAATAGCCTTTGTGAAGAGAAAAAATAATGTAGCCGTTAAGTGCATAGGCTTTGGGTTCCAGTCTCAACTTGGCCCTGACTGTGACCTTGTTTTCTAAAGAATCAGTGTCTCCAGTCACTCTCAACCTTTCTGAGCTTCGGTTTCATCTGTAAAACTCAGGGAATGTTTTCATGTGTCAGTGAGTATGCCTTTCGTAATTGTTCATAAACCCAAATCAAACAGGGGATTTAACCTCTTATATAACTAAAAAGGCCAGTGGTAGGGAAGGCTTCAGTGGCTCAACAATATCACTGCACACCCAGCTTCTTTCCTTTGACTGCTCTGGTCTTTGGAAAATGCACTCACCCCAAGATTGACTATACTATATGGCAAAGATGGCTGTCAGAAGCTCCCAGAATTTCATGTTTTCTCATCCATGTTCAATAAACAGAGGTGTCTTCCCTAACCATCTAACAAAAATCTTGGGCTTCCCTTTAACTGGACCATCTTTGCATACATGCCACCAGTCACTGCAAGAGAGAAGGGTGTGGGGACTGGAACAAAATGCAACTGGGTGGGGTGGAAAGGATTCTGGGGAGGCAAACAGCATCCCCAAATCCTTCATATTGTCTCCTAGAGCTAACCTGAGGACTAAATGTGCGTAAAGTGCTTAATAAGTACCTGACAGATAAGTGGGCAACTGTGTGTATGTGTGCGTGTGTGTGTGTCCAGAGAGGTAGAGAAAGAGCTTGAGATTGAGGTATAATCTCCAATTAGAACCTATACAAACCCTAAAAACTAAAAGGTTACAAGACCACTACTTCCAATACATATAATATTAACCTATAAAATAAGTATAAGGAAATTGAATAAAGCTAATTTTTTTAGGATGATCACCTAGATAATTTTTTAATATGGATCACAACAGATTATTTTCGAAACATTTTTGGTGCCACTGCTTGAATACAGGCTTAATCTGCCTGCTCAGTAGCCCAACATCACGTGTGTATGTGAGAGTAAGAGGAATAAATGGAAAGATAGGTAGATGAGAGATGGATACATAGATGGATAGAGGATTTTTTTCTTTTATTTTTTATTTATTTTTTTCTCTTTTAATCTTTTTGTTTTAAAGATGTGGGATAAAATTCAGGGTTAGGCACACAAATGTTCATTATGCAGGTGCCCTTGTTGATGAGGTGTGCCCCCCCCACTCGGGCAGATTCCCACCTTTCCCCACCCCAGCGCTGGCAGTTTCCTGCTACTGCCAGTCCTTTTCTCATGGCAATTGTTCAAAGTTTGCTTATGAGTGAGAACGGTTGACACTCAGTTCTTTATTTCTGTGATACATCTCTCTGTGTTACAAACTCTAAGTCCACCCAGGCTGTTGTGAAGTTCATGATTTTGTTCTTTTTTTTTTGAGTTGGAGTCTCACTCCATGGCCCAGACTGGAGTGCAGTGGCACGCTCCCGGCCACCACAGCCTCGACCTGCTGGGCTCCAGCAATCCTTCCGCCTCAGTCTTCCAAGTAGCTGGAACTACAGGCACGTGCTACCACGCCTGGCTAATTTTTTATTTATTGTAGAGATGAGGTCTCACTAAGTTGCCCAGGCGGGTCTGGAACCTGCGGGCTCAGGCAATTCACTCACCTCGGCCTCCCAAAGTGCGGGATTACAGGCTGAGCCACCGAGCCCAGCCAATTTTGTCTTTCTTTCTGGCTGCGTTATATTCCACCATGTATATGAACGGCATTTTTTTTTTTTTTTTTTTTTGAGTTGGAGTCTCACTCTGTCGCCCAGACTGGAGTGCAGTGGCTGCTCCGGGCCACTGCAACCTCGACCTGCTGGGCTCCAGAGATCCTTCCGTCTCAGCCTTCTGAGTAGCAGGAATTACAGGCATGCACTACCACGCCCAGCTGATTTTTTGATTTATTGTAGAGATGAGGTCTCGCTGCCCAGGCGAGTCTCGAACCCACAGGCTTAGGCAATCCACTCACCTCAGCCTCCCAAAGGCGCAGGATTATAGGCTGAGCCACCGAGCCCGGCTGGCATTTTTTTTTATCCAGTCCTCTTTTGATGGGCAGCACAGTTGGTTCCATGTTCTTGCTACTGTGAATAATGCTGCGATAAACATACATGTGCAGGTATCTTTTTTATAAAGCGATTTGTGTTCCTCCGGGTATATTCCCAGTAGGGGGATTGCGGGAACCATATGGAAGGTCAATTTTTAGATCTTTTAGGAATCACCGCACCGTTTTCCACAGAGGCTGTACAGTTTACACTCCCACCAACAGTGTAGTAGTGTTCCCTTTTCACCACATGCCCTCCAGCATCTGTTGTTTTTTGAGTTATTGATGATGGCCATCCTGACTGGAGTTAAGTGGTATCTCAGTGTAGTTTTAATTTGCATTTCTTTGATGACTAGTGAGGGTGAGCATTTTTTCATGTATCTGTTGGCCGCCCATATGTCTTCTTTTGAGAAGTGTCTATTCATATCTTTTGCTCACTTTGAAATGGAGCTGTTTGTTTTTTTTTTTTCCTTTCGGCAAGTTTGAGTTCCTTGAAGATTCTAGATGTTAGGCCTTTGTCAAACACACAGCTGGGAAATATTTTTTCCCAGTCTGTGGGCTGTCTCCTTGCTCTCTCGATTTTTTTTTTTTTTTTTTTGTCTTTGCAGAATCTTAGTTTGATGAGGTCCCACTTGTCTATCTTATCTCTTATGGCATGGGCACTTGGGGTTTTGATGAGGAATTGGTTGCCAGTTCCAATTTCCATAAGGGTGTCTCCTGTATTATTCTAAGGTTCTTATAGTTTGAGGTTTTACGTTTCGGACTTTAATCCATTCAGAGTTGATTTTTGTGTATGATGAGAGGTAGGGGTCTTATTTTAATCTTCTGCATGTGGCCAGCCAGTTTTCCCAGCACTATTTACTAAATAGGTTCTCCTCTCCCCAGTGGCTGTTGGTAGAGGCTTTTTTGAAGATAAGTTGGTTGAGAAATTGAGGTTTTGCTTCTGGAATCTCTAAGAGGATATATTTTTAGTGCTCAAATCCCATTTAAGTGCAGATACAAGATTAATTTGTTAGAATGTTATGTACAGGCTGTAAACACCTCAAAAGTATTCTCTTCTTCTTCCAAAGATAATTACGGAACCCTAAAACTTTACAGAAATCCTGATGCCAATCACTTTCCAGATGAATTTAGACGAAAAAAGATCACTTACCCAGGATCACACCACTGGTGAGTAGCAGAATGAAATCAGAATCCAAGTGTCCTGACATCTAGCCAAGTACTTCTCTACATCTCCCTTGATAATACTCAGTGGCTTAGCAAACAAGATCTTCATAAATGGTGCAAAGGTAAACTTCCCTTTGATGTGCCCCAAGCAAATAATCACCATTTTAATATTAGTGAAACTCAGATAATGTGGGGACTGTAGGCTCCTGAAGTTGCCCAGAGTGGGACAGTTAACTTGGAAAAACATTTTACTTATCACAAGTTTCCCAAGTCTGGAAAACATGGTGGGATTTGTCGCTTGTCAGTAACAGTGAGAAATGGCATGGTCATCAGCAAAAGATGAAAGGTGGCTCTCGGTTTCTTGTTGTCCCTAAAAGACAAGTAGTTTGCATGTATAGACTGCAAATGGTATCCAGGAGAACTCATGGTTTTTCAGTCCCACTCATCAGTTTGCTTTCTAAGTGAGGACCTAGCTTTAAAATAGCTCCGAAATGAAAGACTACTCTAGGTATGAAATATTCCATGGAGCAAACCCAATATTCCACTTTTCTTTAGTGCTCTATTATTCTCACTTCTGGTATGGCCACAGATAGCTTTTCACACTGGACCAGTTACAGAAACCAGCCAAAGGAAACTAGAGGATAAAATTTGGAAAAGCCTGTCATGGGCTTTAGCTTCCAAGCACACCACTAACACTTTGATATTCAACAACTTAAGCAGAACTTTTTTTTTTTTTTTTTTTTGAGTCGCCCAGACTGGAGTGCAGTGGCCACTCCTGGCCACCGCAGCTTCGACCCGCTGGGCTCCGGCGATCCTTCCGCCTCAGTCTTCTGAGTAGCCAGAATTACAGGCAGGCGCTACCATGCCCAGCTGATTTTTTAATTTTATTGTAGAGATGAGGTCTCGCCAAGTTGCCCAGGCAGGTCTCGAACCCACGGGCTCAGGCAATCCATTCACCTCAGCCTCCCAAAGCTCGGGATTACAGGCTGAGCTGCTGAGCCTGGCTAAGCAAAACTTCTTGATGACTTCACTTGACATCAACTAATTTTGCTTCAGGTGACTCACCACAAAACATAACACCCTGGGAGGGACTCCACACAGAAGAGCCCCTCCAATAGCCATACTCAACTAGCTCGGGGTTGAGATCCTGATGCCAAAACGCTAACAAACAACAGATAAGAATCCATGTGCCTGTGGACCCATCGTAGGGGGTGAGATATTTTGCTGCGAGTCAAGCAGAGTCGCAGAATCTGCCGAATGTTGTTGCCTGTTGCTTCCTTGTTGTCAGCCTACCCTTAAATGGAATGCTAACTCACTAAATGCCTTTTTTTTTTTTTTTGCTATAAGATACTGAATCACCACATTATACTCTGTGACCCCGCCGGGCCATGGTACAATAGCAGAACATAAAACTGGGTCTGAAAAGAGCTTTGTGTGGAATGAGACAAGACTCTGAAGATGCTGAATCGCTTAGGGTATGACCACAACTAATGTTGCACTAAGCTTGCTGGGTAAAGCTGGCACTAGAAGCCCCTGTGAAATCTCTGGGCTAATGATGGAGGGTAGGAGAGTGACCTTGGAAGCAAGTTATACCGGACACCGAGATCAGAAAACTAAGGGAAGAAACCCAAGTTGTAAATCCTAATAAATGCAATTTAAAATTAATGAATTTAATAGCAGCTGGCTGTTCTATGACAAGGTAGTTTTCCTTAGGAGCAGGTGCATTGCAATTTTTTTTTAAATATTAAATCTTCAGAGAGTTACATGATCGATGGCTGCCTGGAAACACGCTGATGTGTCCTGGCAGAATTTCATACGCAATGATTTTTTTTTTCTCTGTAAACCTTCCATCAGTGGAAAGGAAAGCCCTGCCAAAACTGAGGAACCCAAACTGGAAGCAGCAAGGATCCCACTCAGAGCACGGCGACATGCCAAGACTTTCAAGGCCAAATCGGAAACAACCACATTGAGTTCATTGAAACGACTGAGCGATCAAGGGCCTGCGAGCCTTCACAAAGGCAAAAATTAATCTGTTTAATACTTAGCTAAATTCTCAAGTGCTGAAGTAAATTTGAAATGAAATTCATCAAACTCCCCCTCTTCCTGTGGAAAAATCCTTCGAGTTCCTCAGTGTGCCCAGGAGATGGCAGAAGCGCTCTTTATGTCAGTTCATGGACCACAGCTACAGCTCGATCCCAAAAATTCATGTGATAGGTGTGTCTGGGCGTAAAAATGAATGTGAAGATACATTTTCAAGAATGATATGCAATATGGGCCCAATCCACTTGACAGTCTCTTTTTGAGGGAGGAAATGTCCTCGGGAAATGGGAAGAATCAAAAGCTGAATCTGAGTTACACATCCACGACAAGGCCCATGGAAGAACCACGGCCCAAGCTCCGAGACCCTGTGTATGTCCCTCCCACCACACCAGCTCCTCATCCCCCTTCCCTGCCTTGCTCCTTAAAGACTTGCAACACATCTGTAACTCGCCAGAAACCCGCGGCCTCCCCGCTGAGTTGAAAAAGCAGAGAGACATACCGCCAAACCCCCTGCTGCAACACCGCCTCACCTCTCATCAGCCTCCTCCACCCAGGTCAACCTTCACAGCCAGAGGCTCTGGGGATTCGGTTCCATGACCCTGAACATAATGAATATTGATTCCTGTCAGACACACTGAAGTTGAGTGGGATCTCAGATTCCTCAATTTCCCGGGAGGATAATATGTAAGATATTCATACATTCCATCATGAGAAACAAAACCCATTAAAAATACATAGAAATTCATGAAAAGTCTTTCACTGTTTATTTCATGCAGTGAAAACATGTATTCCAGCCAGATCAAGGGAAGGGAGACAAATGTTTTCTCTAGCTCCAATTTCACACACTCTGGTATGAAATGAATCAATCGTAGCTAGGCGGGGCGAAAACCAAAGATTTCCTTTTCAGCAGTAATAAATCCAGTCAAGCCCTATTTGGTATGGCACTTGACGTGGTTTGTAAAATCTGAAATTGCTAAATTATGTATTTCAATAGTAATCCCTTACAAATTAATAGGAAGTGCTCAATTAGAACAAATGGCTGCCGATGGGATCCAGATGTTCAACCCCAGACTAGGTAGAAAGTGTGAAAAATTAGGAGCTGTCCTGATTTTGTTCCCCACTGAATTTCTTGAAGGAGCCAAGTTCTTCAAGCATGGAATGTAAACACTTGGGAAGGTAGCCTGAGAGAAGCATGTGCTATGTGGCAGCCTGAGTCCCAGCTGTGTTTACACTGAGATTCCAAAATATCTGGGCCTGGAAGGACAGCTACAGTGCAAGCAGGGACGGAGGAGCCTCCTGGGGGAGCCTGGCCCCAAGAGGAAAGAGCAAAGCTGGTGTCAGACCAAGCAGCCAGTGCTCAAGGGGAGGTGTGATTGCTAATAGAGACAGTACCTGTCACTCGGCTTTTCTGGTACACTCACGTCTGAGGCCTAAGGGTGGCGGAGAAAACTCTGAAACATGGCAACATTATTGGCACCCCTCACAGTGGTGGCCATGTTGATGGGGGTGGCAACAACAGGACAGCAGTGGCCTTGGGCAGCTTCGGGGCTGTCGTTACCATCCTCAGCCTTGAGGACTGGCAATAACTATGGGACGTGATGTCTTTGGGAGGCATCTGTGACACGGCTGCTGCTTTTGCCGTTGACAGGGAAGAGGCACTGGCAGCATGAGAGTGACCCAGTATAGGAAAAAGAAAACACTGAGAACCACGTGCTCTCACTCGTAAGTGGACCACGAACATTTGCCATAATACTATGACAAAGGAATTGGTAGTGGCAGGACACTGCAGGGGAGGGAAGGGGGCACATAACATCAGGGTACCTGATCTCAAACCAGGCAAAGTGGGGACCAAAGGCAGGCCCAAACTTTACCTGTATGATGACCACTTGTATGCCTAATCCTGAATTGTACCCCACATCTTTCAAATAAAATAAAAAATAAGTCAAATAAAAAATGCTGTGGCCCAGAGAATTCATCCTCAGTACTGGCTGTGGTGGGCTGAATAATGGCCCCCCCACAATACCCGTGCCCTAACCTGTGAATGCATCGCCTTACATGCCAACAGGGACTTTGTCAACGTGATTAAGTTTAGGGCCTTGAGACGAGGAAGACGATCCTGATTATAATGGCGAGCCTAGGGTGATCAGCCACGAAGGTCCTGACTCTGAAAGTGAGGCAGGAGAGTCAGCATTAGAGGAAGAGAGGAAACATCAGAGGCCAAGAGCAGAGAGGGAGGGACCTGGAGGCGCTATACCGCTGGCCTTGAAGATGAGGGAAGAGGCCTCAGGTCAAGAAATGCAGGCACCTGTAGGAGTTGGAAAAGGCATGGAAGTGGGTTCTTACTGGGAGCCTCCCAAGGGTGCGTGGCCCTGCTGACTCATTTTAGATTTCTCCAGAACTATAAGGTACATGTGTGGTGTTAAGCCACTGGGTGTGTGGTAATCCGTTGCAGGAGAAATAGGAAAATGACGCACTGGTGATTATTTGAGAGCGTTCAGAATCGCTTGTGAGGATAAGGAGGCCCCAGTTCCCACAAAACAAGGGGAAGGAGAGCCAGGAGGTGTGGGGGCCATTCCCCTTCACAACTGGTGGGGGCAGGGAGTGTCAGCTCGGGTGGGGCAGGACCAGACCCTAGGTCTGCTTTACACTCCAGGTGTCCTTGGCAGAACGCGGCTTCTTAGCTCTCACCTTTAACTTTCATTCAAACCATCAGCGTGTTTTCCATTCGACACTCATGACTTCGCTTTCCTCCCTTCTCTTCGAGAGCTTCCAAGAGGCAAGCTGTGCCCTGAGTACCTCAGAGGATACCACATATATCCCAAGTCATTTGAAACCCTGAGACCAAGGTCCATCCTTATATTTTGAGCACTAAGAACTTAGCATCTCCCAGTCACTTGCTCTAGATTTTAGTTCAGTCCTCAACATCACTCTGTTAACAAGGTCATCATCAGAGGTTCGCCCTATGACGGCAAAATAAATCCAGCCTACCCTCCCAAAGAGAGGTTCAGGCCTCTCTTTTCAGCCAGGTCATCTTTAAATGTGGAGAGCTGTTTTTCAGGGCCCAAAAAAGTATTTGAATTGACTGTTCTCAGTCAGCACTTCCTGCCAAGCGATGCAGTTGTTTCTTCCCCCGAAATTAAACATGTCCCGGATCTGAAAAATATGTGGCCTCCCTATTAGCCATTACAGTGCATCTTACTTATAACCAACCTATTATCTCTGTTAACAAGACAAATCAGGAAACACTCTAAAAACTGCAATTAACAAATGATTTCCAAACTTCATTTTAGCTTGGATAGCATTTTTTCTAAATCCTCATACGAGTTATGCACAAAAAGAAAAAAATGTGGCAGGTTTGTTCAAATTATTTTCATTACTTTTCCTGCTCTTTTGACAGAGAAGTTAACAATAAGTAAAAAGATGCAAAAGGAAATAATGGTAAGGCAAGAGTAAACACTTGACCACGATATTCAATACTGGGAACAACCTGCCCCATGGTCCCTTCCAGCCAGACTTGTCCTCTGGACAAGGCCACAGCCATTGCGGGCTTCTGTCTCCTCAACGTTTCTACATACACTTCCATGTTTGTTTTAATACCAAACATTTAGTGTAGCTGCCAGTTAAATTGTTTAACATTTCTTCTTCATATTTTCAAGTTGAAATGGGCAGTGGAGGAAATGCTCCCCATTTCTGCTGTGGAATCCAGGATCTCACCAGGGAGGCTGGTACCCTGACTAGAGAAGCGTGCACTGCCCCACACCCCCATGGACCAATGTGCCGTGTGTATAATCCCATCTTCATTGCTTTGGTTCACTTCACTTTTCCTTTTTTTTTGAGTTCGAGTCTCATTCCGTCACCCACACTGGAGTGCAGTGTCCGCTCCCAGTCACCGCAGCCTCGACCGGCGGGGCTCCGGCGATCCTTCCGCCTCAACCTTCTAAGTAGCTGGAACTACAGGTGCGCGCTACTGCACCCAGCTAATTTTTTTGATTTATTGTAGAGAGGAGGTCTTGCCAAGTTGCCCAGGCGGGTCTCGAACCTGCGAGCTCAGGCAAGCTACTCACCTCAGCCTCCCAAGGCGCGGGATTACAGGCTGAGCCACCGAGCCCGGCTTTCACTTCACTTTTTCATCTTCTTCTTTTACTGATTTTCTTATCCAACTTACCTCCCACCTCCTCTATAAGTCCTCCCATGATGACAGTCATCCAAAGAAGCGCCTCTCCTTTGAATTCGTGATACCTATTCGTGGTAGCATTCCCTTGGGATGTAATTACATCTTCCTTGTGATGTATTTTACCGTGGTTTAACTCTTATGCGACTTCCCTTGTGTTTTCACACATCTGATCTTCCAACCCTAGGACAAGGGTCTTAGAGATCAGAGACCACATAAGCCACTGTTTTGCTTTCCCCACAGCACCTAGGTCTATACCTTGCACATGAGAAGAACGCATTCATTAGTGTTTACCCACTCAACATGTGTTTATTCAGCTATGTGCCGATTCGTAATTGTTGAGTGAATGAGAAGCAAAATAACTCACATGGCCTAAAAACTGAATAAAGCAGAATCTACTCTTCTGGTTCATATTGATTATCTGTTAACATTGCAGTGCACTTTCTCCACTGGCAAATTTGAACTTCAAATATTCTAAAGAGGCTTTAAACACAGGAATGGCTGGGCATACTCTTGTCATTACAATTGACACAAAGTACTACAGGTTAATTAAGTGCCTAGAAGAACAGATTTTGTAGGCTTATAAACTGCAGAAATTACCCAAACTGACAGAGCAAAAATAACACTCAATAACAAGTGTTCAAATGGTAAACTGTGTGTTAAATGACAACATACTTGCTTTTATTTCATCAAACTATGTCTTTATGAAACATAGGCCAATTCCTTCGGGGGCAGTGAAAGAGATGCCCTTGTTCTACTTTGTAGCCAGAATTAATGGCTACCTGACAGGTCTTATCATAAATTTCAAATTTCAAGTACTTAAATAAATACTTTCAAGTAACTAACTAATGAAAGTCAGATTAACCTGAAAGTCACCATCAAAATTATTAAACTAGGGTGCTATTTTAATGCATATTAAATGGATTACGTTTATCGAATAAATTGTGCGCCTAAGGACGGAAGTCCCAAAATAGTTCAAAGGGTTATTTCCGTCTTCTTCCACAGAGACTACCTAACACAGATTCTATTTCAAAAAACAACCACATATTGACTTCGTTTTATAAACTGCTGCCTTTTGCTATTTCACCTGCACAGTACCTGGCAAATGGTTTCACTTCAAAATGCTACAATGTGAAGGTTTGAGTGTCCAGTGTAAGTCAAGAACCTTGGTCAAGTGCCACCTGGTGGTCAGATAAATATTTCTTTCTACCCTAGAGTTTTGCTGAGAAGCTAGTCAAAGTCTATTACTGGTAATTACGAAAAATAAGTCATGATAATAAATAATACTTCATCAGTTCTTAAGCCTGTGAAACATTTAGCTACTGGAAGGAAAAGTCTATTAAGATTAATATTGGGCAACCCCCTCGCGTCTCCTCCCACTGTGGGAGCTTTTCTGTCCTCTCAATAAATCCAGCTTTCAAAAAAAAAAAAAGATTAATATTGGTCCAAATTTCTGCTGTAGCTTTTTTGTTGTTGTCGTTACCAGTGTTTTACCTTGGGCAGGTTATTTAAACTCTCTGGGCCTCAGTTTTCCCATCCGTGTCATAAAGTTGACTTTAAAAAAAGAAAAAAAAAAGGAAAGAAAAAAAGGAATAAAATAATACCTTGGATATGATAGGCATCAACAAACTATGCCAACAATTACTATTGTTACCCTTAGCTATACATACTTGCATGCATTGAATGCTGAAATATATGCCAAAAGTATATGTTATTTACACTGCATCAGAGCCATATCAAGTTGGCGTTATTGTCTTAGTTTAAAAAATGGGAAGCTGACTGTGAGACAGTGAAGTGACTGGCTCAGGATCACAGAGTGAGTAACAGAGTCAGGATTCAACCTTGACTGAGGGGTGCCAAGGCCATGACCCTCATCACTCTGTGTTCAAGTCAGTCTGTTACCAACAGCAACCCAGAGGGCTCCATATTCCACATTCTGCTGCCTTTGATTAAAATAAAATATGAGAGTCTATCATAGCCGGGCTTGGTGGCTCAGCCTGTAATCCCATGCTTTGGGAGGCTGAGGAGAGTGGATTGCCTGAGCCTGCGGGTTCGAGACCCGCCTGGGCAACTTGGCGAGACCTCATCTCTACAATAAATTTAAAAAATCAGCCGGGCGCAGTAGCACATGCCTGTAATTCTGGCTACTCGGAAGGCTGAGACTGAAGGATTGCTGGAGCCCAGCAGGTCGAGGCTGCGGTGGCTGGGAGCGTGCCACTGCCCTCCAGTCTGGGCGACAGAGTGAGACTCCAGTTCAAAAAACAAAAAAAAAGAGTCTATCATACTCAGTGATCTAGCACAGAAACAAAGAACAGAGTACCACATGTTCTCATTCATAAGCTGACCCTGCGCATATACCGTAACACGATAAGAAAGCAATTGGCAATAGCAGGATACTGCTGGGTAAAGGGGAACACAACATCTCAAGCCAAGCAAAGTGAGGACCACGGGGAGGCCCAAACTTATCTGTGTGATGACCACTTGCATACCTAATCCTGAACTGTACTCCACAGCTTTAAAATAAAATAAAAAAGTTAAAAAATATAAATACATAAAATATAAGAATATTAAAATGTTAAAGTTATTGTGTTTATTATTGTTATTTTGTATTACAAAAATAATCGATGTTCAATTGTGATAACTTTAGGAAGCGATAAATAACCAAAAAGAAAAGATGAAAGTTAACCATAATCATAACCCACAGGAGCGCTATTCACATTCATGCTACATATCCTTCAGTCTTTTCCTGATGCAGATTCATTTTTGAAATATGTTCATGCTGTACAAGCTATCATTTTGTGTTTTGGTTTTATTTGGTTCTGTTTTGAGTTGGGGCCTTGCTCTGTCGCCCAGCCTGGAGTGCAGCGGCCGCTCCCGGCCACCACAGCCTCGACCTGCTGGGCTCCAGCTATCCTTCCGCCTCAGTCTTCCAAGTAGTTGGAACTGGAGACACGCACTACCACGCCCGGTTAATTTTTGATTTATTGTAGAGATGAGGCCTCGCCAAGTTGCCCGGGCAGGTCTCGAACCCGTGGGCTCAGGCAATCCACTTGCCTCGGCCTTACAGGCTGAGCCACCATCCCAACCTGTGCTGTTTTTAAATGTAATTTTTCACTAAATATCAATGGGCAAGCATTTGTTTTGCCATCTTTGGGTACCAACCAGCCTCCATGTTTCCCGTCCAGAAAATATTATTCAGATGACTTAAAAGCACTGTGAGCATTTTAAATTAGAAACTCAGTCATTCTGAGAGCAGAGCAGACCAAAAACCTGTGAAGTTCAGCCTCAGCTTTGCTGTGAAGAACTTTTTTCTTTGTCTTTAGATATGTCTGTATTTCATCAAATAGTCATTCATTCAATTAAAACAATTACCAGTTTTAAAAAACTCAAAGTCCCACTCCAGGCACTTAGGCGGCACCAGTATGAGTTAGAGATATCGTTTTACAACATGTTTGGGGGAGCCAGGTGCAATGGCTCAATGAGAAGTGAGACTAGAAGGATAAAATATTCAACTCTTGGTTTCAAGCATAAAAGAGCAAGTAGCCAATGAAGAAGTTAGGAGCAGATGGTCTGCACTGAGCAGCTGGGAGCCACAGTTGAACCCACACTTACTGGTGGGATGGGTAGGTGGGCCCAGGCAAAGCATGGCTAACATGTGACATTTACCTTCCCAGGAGGTAAAATGAGGGGACAACCAAACACCCACACTCAAAATGTCTCACAGAGAAATCTGATATTGGCCCTGAAGTCAATGCTTAATACCTTAAGTTGGTCTCTCTAAAAATGTCAACATGTGAAGGAATATTGGCTGGTGTATCCCCCAGGAGCTTGGAGATGCATGCTTTCCCTAATGACCCAGGAATTGCCTATCAAGGTTCTGGGGCAAGGGGACAAGGGATAAGAGACGGCGGAAACCACAACAGAGTCCACAACCACAGCGCCAAGAGGGCAACCCACACTGGGGTGCTGCATCGGGCTCAAGGCCTGCTGGCCAAGCCGAAGAAGTGCAAGAGCAAAAATGACAAGGGCAGGTAGGACCTTCCAGTCACAACCGGAGATGGTTTGGCTCACTCCATACATGTGGTTCTAGCTAGTGGCGTTGTACCTAGTCCAAACTCCCCCAGCAATCAGTACAGCAAATCATGACTGCCTGGCTTAGGGCGCACCGGCACACCCTGAGGAGTTCACGTGATGATTAGTGGTGTGGCCGGATGGGCGCCACGGAACAGAGATCATAAGCATGTCATGACACTTCCCTTTGTCCAGGCCTCTGTGTTCTATTTTTCCGCTATTTCATCCTATGTTGTCCTCTGAGGTTTTTTAAATGCTAAAAATGATTGTTTTCCAGAGGAACAGCAACAACAAAAAAAAAGCCTGTGATTTTTTTCAAGGGTTAAAAATGTACACTGTACATTGTTATTACAACTCAAAGCAATAAATCTCAGATAGATGTGGGGTCATGCACCAGCTGTAACCACATTGACCATTAGAACAATCAGAGAGAATGCCAAGAAGTTAAGACATTAGGCAAATAAACCTCTAATTAACATCTGTTGTCAGCAAATATATTGATATTTCAGAAAAACCTCTCCACAGAGACTGTGCTGGGGAGATCTCTTTTGGCTCTGACTTAGCACTTCCGTTTCCAACCATGCACCTGATATTAAACAGTATGAGAAATAAGGGGAATGACTGGCCCATTGGCCTAGTCATTCCCCTCAAGGAATGTATCTTGAGAAAATAACCCAAATGAAAGAAAAGGTCATATACATGAAAATATTATTTAAAAGTGCTTTGTGCAACTATTATGTCTGACAAAAGGAGAAGGGATAAATAAATTGTGGCATATCTACTCAAATGAAGATTTGAAAATTATACAGTACAAAAATGCTTATAATGTTAATCGTAAAAAAAAATAGTTAAATTATATGTACACTAAAACTGCAACATGTAAAAGCAAAAGACATCCATAAGACTAAAGATAGGAATATGCAAAGATAATGAGCTACATCATGGCATGTTTCCACACTTTTAAGAGTTTTTTCATACAAATATGTTTTTACAGGTGGGAGGAGAGCCAGAATGAACGAGCACACCATCCTGAGTGTTTGAGGACTTCAAATCACAGTAACAGAGATGTTTATCAAAAATGCTCCTGATTTTTCTTTGATGCTGTATGTAACATCTTCATCATTAGATCTCTTTATCTTCCTTTCACAAATAAAAAAAAATCATCAAGTCATAGACAAATGCAATATAGCACGGTGGTTAGAAGCTTAGAGCAGAGTTGACACAGCCAGAGTTTGAATCCTGGCTAGTTGCCCTGAGCAAGGATTTAATTTGTTTTAGGCTTTGGCTTCCTTGAGTGTAATATGGAGATAATTTATAGTACCTATCTCATAAAGTGTTTATGAAGAATAAGTCAAATCTTGTACATAATTAACATGGTGCCTGGAAAAGAGTGTTAGTTAGGCCGGGCTAGGTGGGTCAGCCTCTAATCCCAGCACTTTGGGAGGCCGAGGCGAGTGAACTGCCTGAGTCCGCAGGTTCGAGACCAGCCCGGGCAACTTGGCAAGACCTCATCTCTACAATAAATAAAAAATTAGCTGGGTGTGGTGGTGCGTGCCTGTAGTTCTAGCTACTTGGAAGGTTGAGGCAGAAAGATCACTGGAGCCCAGCAGGCCAACGCTGGGGTGGCCGTGAGCCTGCCACTGCACTCCAGCCTGGGCGACAGAGTAAGACTCCAACTCCAAAAAAAATAGTAGTTGCTATGATGGTGATGATGATTGACAAAAGAGATATACAAGAGGGAGCTCCAGCAGAAGAAACATCATTCCTGCAAGATGCAACTGCCCAGAGAACCACAAGTAGGAAACGTGTCTACAAGTCTGTGTAGGAGGGGCTTGTCCTGGATGATATCTAAGTATCATGACACTACAGTAGGCGATGCTCATTATACCTAATGGGCATCCGCTTAGATGGAAAACTCACAGCTTCTCACAGATTTCAGTAATTCTAATTAAATATGTGCATAGCCTAGCTCTCCTCCTAGCTGTCTTCCCTAGTGAGAAACTCTCACTCATTATACCAAAAAGGCATGATTAAGAGTGTTCATAGCAACATTATTTGCGATACAAGCAACCTACATATCTCAATGTTACCTACACAGTCGGCTTTACCCTAAAAAATGGGGTTCTTTCCTGTCTGGTGTGGCAAAGCCAAACACAAAAACCTCTAAACCCAACATGTAATAAGGTTGTGAAAAGGTATAACAAATAGAGGGAAAAAAGACAGGCAATGAATGGTGGGATAGTAATAGGACTTAGAATGCATGAATGAGTTGATTTTAATTTTTTTGGAACTCGATGAAGTTGATAGTAGGGACTGACTGGATGATTAAGTTTAAGTTAATCTCTACCGTGATTAAAAGATTTTAAATAATAAACATGATTTAAAATAGAGAAGTGCTGTTTTATTCAGTTTTTATTTCCCAGTATATTTTGTACATATATATAGTGAAATATATATATATCTCCTTCCATTATAAACATGTTCCTAAGACAGGTCTCCCAACTTTTGCTTGTGTATATGAGTATGAAAACAATGTATTAAATGTAAGATCTTTTATTATTAAACAGAGGAATTTACAAGTACATCAACATGAATCTTAAAATTCTGTCCCAGAATTAAGAATGTTTAAGTACAGGTATTTACTGATCAATGATTTTTCTAGTAAACTTAAGTTTAGCCAGTTTGGGTAAATAGAGCAATTTTAAATTCTCCATACTTGGGCTAGATTCTATAATAAAGTTTTTAAGAAAAAAAAGTGCATCTCAGGCAGTGTGGGCTTTTATTTTATGACCATGGGGTGGAGATTAGGTGGTTAAAATATAAGGTTTCTTTAATGAAGGGGTTGAGCACTAAAAACAAGGGAAGACTATTCATGTCTCTTTTGAGAATGGGTGGTGGACTTCTCAGAACTGGAGTGCCACCTTTCTTTTGTCCTTTTACGGTTTCTTCCAGTCATTGGTATGGTGATTGTTTACTGTTTTGGCACTGGTAGGAATGTAATTCAGTGTGGGAATTAGATTAAAATGAGGTCAGAGATCCTTCAGAGGTCAAGTGAGCTGCCATCTCAGATACCACCGGTTTCAACTGATCTGATCTAGAGGGGAACTTCTGACCACAGGCCTTTCTGTTTTTTAAAGATAAGCAGGGTTAGGTCAGGGCAGAAATTCAGCTGTGTCACATAGGCATTACACTGAGTTACAGCAACAGGAAAATGTGTGGTGTAAGCAATGGAATACTACATAGCAGTGAAAATCAGTAAATTAGAGCTACTCCTATCAACATGGACAAACCTAAATATAAATTAGAAGGGAAAAAAGGTTGCAGATAGATATAAGCATTACAATACCATTTATATGATTTTTTAAACATGCAAAAATAATACTATATTTGTCTCAAAAGAATAAAATAGGAATTAATCAAAGAGGTAAAAGACAAGTTGATGAAAGAAATTAAAGAGGACATAAACAAATTGAAATATTTCATGTTCATGGATTAGAATACTTAATATTGCTAAAATGTCAATATCAGCCGGGCTCGGTGGCTCAGCCTGTAATCCCGCACTTTGGGAGACTAAGGTGAGTGGATTGCCTGAGCCCGTGGGTTCGAGACCTGCCTGGGCAACTTGGCGAGATCTCATCTCTACAATAAATCAAAAAATCAGCCAGGCGTGGTGGCTTGTGCCTATAGTTCCAGCTACTTGGAAGGCTCGCCGGAGAAGGATCGCCGGAGCCCAGCAGGTCGAAGCTGCGGTGGCCGGGAGCGGCCACTGCACTCCAGTCTGGGCGACAGAGTGAGACTCCAACTCAAAAAAAAAAAAAAAAGAAAGAAAGCAGGAATTCAGATATGTGTACACCCATGATCATAGCAGCAGCATTCTTAATAGCTAAAACATGAACACAACCCAAGTGATGGATGAATGGATAAGCAAAAGGTGGTATAAACATACAATAAATTATTATTCAGCCTTAAAAAGGAAGGAAAGTCTGACATATGCTACAAGTGAAATAAGCCAGTCACAAAAAGACATTGCGTGATTCCACTTAGCATACTTATTTTTTTAATATATTTTATTTTAAAGATGTGGAATACAATTCAGGATTAGGTATACAAGTGAACATACTTATAATTGCCAAAACGGTAGAGACAGGAAATAGAATGGTGGTTGTCGGCAATGAGGAATTTAGTGGGTACAGTTTCCGTTTACAAGATGAAAAAAGTTCTGGAGATTGATGGTGGTGATGGTTGCACAATATTATGAATGTATTTAATACCACTGAACTGTACACATTAAAATGATTAAGATGGTAACTTTTATGTTATGTGTATTTTACCACAATTTTTTAAATAAGGGGGGAAAAAGCTAACTATGCAACTACCATATAGCCCAACATTATACTCCTGGGCATTTATTCCATAGAAATGAGTCTATGTTCACACAAAAACCTATATATAAATATGCATAGCAGCTTTATTCGTCATACAGTTAGTCCCCTACATTCAAATGAGTTCCATTCTGAGAGCATGTTCATAAGTCCAATTTGTTCGGAAGCCCAACAAAGTTAGCCTAGGTGCCCAACTAACGCAATCAGCTATATAGTACTGTACTGTAATAGATTTATAATAGTTTTCACACAAATAATACATAAAAAACAAACATGAAAAATAAAACATTTTAAATCTTACAGTACAGTACCTTGCATACATGTGACAATGTGTGCCAGACACATGAGCTAACTTCTATGACTAGACATGTGAATGCACGTTGGCATTTTTTAAAGTTTGCAACTTGAAGATTTGTGTGTAGGGGACTTATACTATAGCCAAAACTGAAAACAACCAGATGCTCTCCAAGAGAAATATGGTTGCGCCAACTATGATATATCTAGATCACGGAATACTATCCATCAGTAAGAGAAAAAAAAAGCAAACTATCAGTATAATATGCCTAAACCATGTTGTTTTGGGGTGGACACATATATAGTAAAATATGCATAAAAATTGAGTAAATTAAATTTAACTTAGTGCCTTCTGCACAGAGGAAAAAATGGTACACAAGGATTTCCATTATACATGGAATGCTTTATTCTATCATAATAAAAATCTAAATTGACTAAAAATATTGATTTGACAACGCCAGATGGTAAGTAGACAGATACTCATTATACTATTCTCTCTAGTACTCCATATTCCAGTAGTGCCCCAAGGATGGGGTATAGGTGACAAAGGGCTGTATTCTTTGCAGAGAATTTTAAAACAATAGTAAAATAAACTAGAAGTGGGTCTGTATTTTAGTATCCCCTTGAGCTGGCAACTCTAATATCAGTGATAAGACTCCTCCTAGCTAGGCAAACAATTTCTATCAACCTCAGTCCCTGACTGGTAAGCCACTTGCTCTTGATGCCAGTGTGCCAATCAGGTTCTTGCCACAGACAAGAATCTCGGAGCAAGTCCAAAGGAAAGTTTATGAAAGCAAAAGTAATTTATTAAAGCAAAAAAAGGAAAGGTATCCTGTGAAGCAGAACGGACTGGTTGAGCATGAGACAGTGTAATTACTGCACAGCAAGACCTGTTTATTAAGAGTTCCCTTTTGCATATTCATTAGGTTTGTTGCATGTAGCATGTTTCAGAGGGATGCTGGTTGGTACACACACTGAGCACTAACATGCTTAGATACACGTCCTAGGTAACATTAGTAGCTTAAATCCCTACTCAGGGTTGGTTTTTTCTGTTTGTTTAATCATTATAATGAAGCGAAGGTCATGGTGAGGGAATGGTGTTAAGGTAGAGGGCAGGTGTCCCAGCAGGGGACTTGCCCATCGAGTCCCTCCTTCCTTCCAACAGTCTGCTGGAACTCATAGGTGACTGCAACACACTGGTTAGGCAAGGCCTTATGCCTCCTTGTCTGGAATGGGTACGAGGCTTGAGTACACAGGTGTATCTGCCAAGCTCCCTCATCCAGAATGGATGAGGTATGGGGGATTCCCTATGCTACCCAGCCTGCCTAACTATATCCTTGAAATATTTTCTAATCTGTACAGATTCAGCACATTAATATAAATATGCTTTATCAATAGTAGTGCACAATGATATCCATAAGGATCATCTTGAAATAGGTTAAGTGGCCGGGTTTTGTGGCTCAGACTGTAATCCCACGCTTTGGAGTCTGAGGTGAGTGAATTGCCTGAGGCTGTGGGTTCAAGACCCACCTGGGTAACTTGGCGAGACCTCATCTCTACAATAAATAAAAAACTAGCCGGGCATGGTAACGTGCACCTGTAGTTCCAGCTACTTGGAAGGCTGAGGCGGAAGGATTGCGGAAGCCCAGCAGATAGAGGCTGCGGTGGCCGGAAGTATGCCACTGCACTCCAGTCTGGGCAACAGAGTGAGACTCCAACTCAAAAAAAAAAAAAAAAAGAAATAGGTTAAGATCTGAAATTATCCAAGATAGTATCTATCATTTTTATTACAGTCTACTAAATAAATCAAGGGAAAAGATACATTTGGGAAAATTTTAACACTTATTTTTCATTGTTAAAATTTCAAACAAGTACGGTTGACATTAAAGGCAACTGCAGTTTACCTTTCAATTTAAGTAGAAATATTACAATGTACCACAAAGCTTTAATCGCTCTAGTCAATCATAATGCTGCAATAATTATGGTAGTGCAGAATTATATAGGATGCAAAATTCAATTACAACAGCAACACAGATGGCAACAGTAACAAACCCTTGAATAAAAACCCTTAAATTACTCCACCTCCATTAATGAATTAGTGTCCCTGTAGCAGACCTTGGAGAAAGCGTGTCCTTTTCTGCCTTCCCATCTTGGATCGTGTGAGGACACCGTGTTCCTGCTGGCTCCTCAATCCCGGACTTCCCAGCCTCCAGAACTATGAGCAGATAAGTGTCTGTTCTTTATAAATCACCCCATCTTAGGTATTTTGTTATAGCAGCACAAAACAGACTAAGACAAAATCCTATACTCACATAGTTCGAGACTCTGAAACAATTGGAACCCCTGGATATCCGGGCCTGCAAACAAATTTTCCTTAAATATAACCATCAAATCCTTTGCTAGAAATGGAGGAAGAGGTGGAGAATGCTGAAGAGATTCTCAAACTTGAGCGTACATCACACAAAAAGCCTATTAAAACCATAATTCTAGAGCTCACCACCACAGATCCTGGTTCAAAAGGCCCAAGAATTTGCATTTCAAATAAGCTCTCTGATGATGCTGATGATATCTGTCTGCAGACCACATTCTTAGAACTGTTTTAAGAGATTTCTTTTCTCCCTTTTATTTTTGCCTTCATGTTACTTCATGTATGAGGTTCTACAGTTGAAGTGCCCAGAAATACCAGGCAACAACCATTGCTAGATACTGAGTAATAAAATTAAATCATATAGTATATAGCAACCTAAAACCATATGGTTTATTACCCTGAAGAGTTTAAGGTTCCTGCCTTTTGGAGAGCTCAGGGGGCTTTCTGCATCTTCTCTCTACTGAATATATGTGAACTTAAAAATTCATTTGGTAAAGAAAGAATTTGCAAAAACAATTGCCTGTGACTATTTTTACCATGAGACTAATCACTGTGCTTTTTATTAGCAAGAGCACTTAAGTGATTTAGGGAGGAAATGTAATGGTGGCATTACATTTGATAGGACATAAACAATTAAGAATTACATTTGATACACCCAAAGGCACTTTGCTATCACTATATCAAAATAATTGGATAATGCCAGTAAAATAAAAAAGGAAATTTACTTCAGGAAAGCAGGAACATTTTTATCTTGATACACAAGGACAGTGTTTTGTCCATCTAGTGAAAGATAATTATAGCTATAAAATGTTATTGCTTAATCAATGACTTTTTTCCGAAAACAAGTACCAAAATTACAACATTAGAAAAACGCATATTGTGGATTTCATTAATAATGATGCTTAAACTTATATGTGAAGAAAAAAGCAAATTACTTTCAATATAAATTTTTTTACAGCAGGAACTTAATATATGAACTATTGTAAATGTAGGATATTTTCCCTATATGTAAAAAAGAAATTAAATAATGTATTTTTCAATAACCCAAGAATTAAACAAGAAATCATGGGGGAAATTAGAAAATATTTTGATAAGAATGATAACGAAAAAATGACAAATAAAAACTTGTAGAATGCAACCAACGTAGTGGTTACAGAAAATTTTATAGCTATAAACACATTTACAAGAAAAGGAGGAAGATTGAAAGCTTGTAATAAACTCTATAATCAAGCAAATTAACAATTAAATTAAACCTCAAAGAAATAATAAAATGAGAGCAAAACTTAATAAAAGAGAAAGCAGTCACAAAATAGAAGCAATCAGCAAAGACAAAATTTGGTTCTTTGAAAAGATTAATCAAACTAATAAATGGTTAGCAAGACTGATCAAAGAAAAAAATTACCAACAAAAGAAATAAAAAGAGATTATTATGAAATCTACAGATATTAAAAAGATAACAAGAGGCTATTATGAATAACTTGATGCCAATAAATTTGAAAAATTAGATAATATGAGTAAATTTTTTTGAAAACTGCAACTTACAAATACTGAAACAAGAAGAAAGAGGAAACCTGAAGATTCCTGTATCTATTTTTAAAATTGAATTCATAAGTAAAAACCTTGCGATATAGAAACTTCAACCCTAGATAGCTTTGCTAACGAATGTTTCCAGATAGGCCCAGAGCTCCACACAACCCTGTCATGTCCTCTACCCTCTTTCCACCTCAATGCTCAGATCCTCACCATTATGCTTTGCTCTGCGACCACAAAGACCACAGCCACCCTTCCCAAGATTCTCATTTATGTAAGTCGTCTTCTGGAGCCCAAGATCATCTCCCATCACCTTTATCACCACGTAGCTCTGTACTTTTCTTAATTGGAGTCGGTTTTGCCCTTTTCCCCAATTTTCAAAAACTTTCAACTGTGCCCCCTGGAACCCACAGTCCATCACCTGCTGAATCATCTATAAACACACCTCTTCCCGTTGTCTCCCTCATCTCAGTAAATGGCAAATCTGCTTTTTAGGCAAGCTTTTTAGGCAAGCCTTGCCCTTTCTCTTGTTCTGACAGCTCACATGCAGTCTGTCTATTCCATTCACAAGTATTTCCAAAATTCTGCCATTTCCACCCTGCTCAGGCCAACCATCTCCTTCCCAAAGTTTTTCTTTTTTTTTTAATAAATTTTTATGTCTTATTTTTTCCAAGTTGGCATTTTTAAATTTTATTTTAATTTAATTTTTTTTTAAGATGTGGACTCAGGATTGGATACAGAAGTGGTCTAGGTACAGGTGATGTTTGGGCGTCCCATTGGCCCTCAAATCACCTGGATTAGGATCAGGCACCCTTATTGATTTCATGTGCCCCTCTTCCTTTGCCTCCCAGCAGTGTCCCGCTACTGCCAATCCCTTTCTTGCAGTATTATGATAGAAGTTCAGGGTCCACTTATGAGTGAGAACATATGGTACTCTGTTCTTTGTTTCTGTGATGGATCACTGAGTATGATAAACTCCAAATTCATCCAAGTTGCTGCAAAGTCCATCGTTTTTTCCTTCTTTATGGCTGCATAATAGTCCATTGTGTATATGTACCACAGTTATTTTTATCTAGTTCACTTTTGATGGACAGCACAGTTGGTTCCTTGTTTTTGCTATTGTGAGTAGTGCTGCAATAAACATATGTGTGCAGATATCTTTTTGGTAGAATGATTTGAGTTCCTCTGGGTATATTCCCAGAAGGGGGATTGCTGAGTCATATGAAAGGTCAGTTTCTAGTTCTTTTAGGAATTGCCACACTGTTTTCCATAGAGGCTGAACTCGTTTGTGCTCCCACCACCAATGTAGAAGCATTCCCTTTTCTCCACCAAAGTTTTTCAACAGCCTCTAAGAGAATCTCCCTGCTTCTTCCCTTACCTTCCACAGTCAATCCTTAACATAGCAACCAGAATGACCCTGTCAAAACAGAAACTGGATTATGTCATTCTTCTGTTCAAAACCCTCCAAATGCATCTCCTCTTCCTCGTAGTGAAAGCAAGGCACCCCCACATGACATGTTGCTTGTTCCTCTCTGGTCTCATTTCTTGCAAGTATCCCCTCACAGGAGTAAATTCTCCTTGACATTCCTCACACTGTCCACACACACTCCCACCTCACAAGCTTAGCACTTACTGATCTCTTTGGCTAAAATGTTCTTCCTTCAATATCCACACCGCTTGCTACTGCCTCCATTCCTTCAACTCTCTGTGCAAAGATCATATTAGTAACAAAACTTTTCCTGATAACCCTATATAAAAGAGCACCCTTGCCCCCAAGCCAAGGGTAATCTGTTTGACTTATCATGGTTTTTTTTCCCCACAGCACACATAATCACCCAACATTTGATATACATATTTTTAAAATGTCATCTAGCCTCCCCCTCTAGGAATTAAGCTTCATAAGAGAAGCAGATTTAGGAATTCTGTTTACTATAGTAGATTCAGTATGCAGAATTTAGTAGTAAGTACTCAATCAAGAATGATTATATGAATAAATCAATGTCTTTTACACTATCTTTATACACTTTAGTGTGAGTTGATACTGTTTTAGAGGTATATTGCTATAACTTACTCTTTGTTCTGAATAAAGGATCCAATGTACTGCTTTCAATGTCATTGTAATTCCCCATTATATTTTTCTGAACAGTCTTTGAGCATTATAATAGACACCTTTCTCATAGTATCTACTCCATAATTTTTCTGTTTTGATGTTAGAATCACTCTTGTCAAAATCTTCCAATGGTTTTGGACTTTCTAAAATTGTAGGTATATTGTCAATCTTTCTGCTAGTTCTTTTTTCCCCTTTGATGTTTTAATACTCATGGTTTGGATTTATCTCTTTAAGATTCCTTCACCTTTTTTTGCAACTTACTTGATGGGGAGGAGTGTGAGATGAGGATGGTGGCAGCAAAAACAAAAATAAAGTTCTACTTTAATATACCATAATACTATAAGAAAGGGATTGACAGTAGTGGGATACTGCCAGGGTAGAGGGGGTATCACAACATCAATAAGGGTACCTGATCTCACATCAGGCAAAGTGGGAACCAAAGGGAGGCCCAAACTTTATCTATATGATGACTACTTATATAACTAATCCTGAAATGTACTCCACATTTTTAAAATAAAATAATCCCACGCCTTTGGGAGGCTGAGGTGAGTGAATTGCCTGAACCCGCCGGTTCGAGACCCACCTGGGTAACTTGGCAAGACCTCATCTCTACAATAAATCAAAAAAATGAGCCCAGCGTGGTAGCGCACTCCAGCTACTTGGAAGGCTGAGGCGGAAGGATTGCCGGAGCCCAGCAGGTGGAGGCTGGGGTGGCTGGGAGTGTGCCACTGCACTCCAGTCTGGGCGATGGGATGAGACTCAAACTAAAAAAAAAAAAAAAAAATTAACTTCAAATGGATCAAAGATGTAAACGTAAAACCTCAAACTATAAGAATCTTAGAAAACGTAGGAGACACACTTATGGAAATTGGAACTGAGAAACAATTCCTATTCAGAACCCTTAAGAAATAAGATAGACAAGTGGGACCTCATCCAATTAACGAGCTTCTGCAAAGCAAAAGAAACCATCAAGAGAGCAGGGAGACAGCCCACAGAGTGGGAAAAAATATCTGCCAACTGTTTATCTGACAAAGGCCTAACATCTGGGATCTACAAGGAACTCAAACACACCAAAAGGAAAACAACAAACAGCCGCTTCAAAAAGTGGGCAAAAAGTCAGGCTCGGTGGCTCAGCCTGTAATCCCACGCCTTTGGGAGGCTGAGGTGAGTGGATTACCTGAGCCCGCGGGTTCGAGACCTGCCTGAGCAGCGAGACCTCATCTCTACAATAAATCAAAAAATCAGCTGGGCATGGTAGCGCGCGCCTGTAATTCCGGCTGCTCGGAAGGCTGAGGCGGAAGGATCGCTGGAGCCCAGCGGGTCGAGGCTGCGGTGGCCAGGAGCGGCCACTGCACTCCAGTCTGGGCGACAGAGTGAGACTCCAATTCAAAAAAAAAAAAAAAAAATGGGCAAAAGACATGAATTGACACTTCTCAAGAGAAAATATACAGGCAACCAACAGACACGTGAAAAAGTGCTCAGCTTCACTCATCATCAGAGAAATGCAAATGAAAACCACGTTGAGATACCACCTAGCCCCTGTAAGAATGGCCATAATTAATAAAACAAACAACAACAGATGCTGGCGAGGATGTGAGAAAAAGGAACGCTTCTACACTGCTGGTGGGAATGCAAACTAGTACAACCTCTTTGGAAGACAGTGTGGCGATTTCTGAAAGAACTAGAAATTGACCTTCCATATGACCCAGCAATTCCCCTATTGGGAATATACCCGGAAGAACTCAAATTATTCTACAAAAAAGATACCTGCACACATATGTTTGTTGCAGCTCTATTCACAATAGCAAAAACATGGAACCAACCGTGTTGCCCATCGAAGCTGGACTGGATTTTAAAAAGTGGTACATATACACAATGGAATATTATGCAACCATAAAGAAGGACAAATGTATGGACTTTGCAGCAACTTGGATGGATTTGGAGTCAATTTTGCTCAGTGATATAACACAGAAACAAAGAACAGAGTACCATATGTTCTCACTCATAAGTGGAACTCGAACAATTATAATGCTATAAGAAAGCAACTGGCAGCCGGGCTCGGTGGCTCAGCCTGTAATCCCGCGCCTTTGGGAGGCTGAGGTGAGTGGATTGCCTGAGCCAGCGGGTTCGAGACCCACCTGGGCAGCAAGACCTCATCTCTACAATAAAATTAAAAAAAAATTAGCCGGGTGTGGTAGCACATGCCTGTAATTCTGGCTACTTGGAAGGTTGAGGTGGAAGGATCGCCGGAGCCCAGCAGGTCGAGGCTGCGGTGGCCGAGAGCGGCCACTGCACTCCAGTCTGGGCGACAGAGTGAGACTCCAACTCAAAAAAAAAAGAAAGAAAGCAACTGGCATTAGTGGGAAACTGTCAGGGGAGCGGGGGGTGGGATTGGCAGTTGAGGGAAACTGCTAGGGGAAGGCAGGGTATACCTCATCAACAAGGGTATCTGCATGATCAATGTTTAGATACCTAACCCTGAATTGTACCCCACATCTTTATAATAAAATTTTTTTTAAAAAACAATGCAGCAGGAAGAAAAAATAGTTGTTCAAAGAAATCAGCTTACAATAGATATAAAAACAAACAAATGTAACTAAATCACAAAAAAAACTTCTTCTGATAAACTTAATAACTTTTAAAATGATGTATCAATTATATATAAAGCACATCCATGAGAAATGGTCCACATTTAAGAGTAAACCTGATTTGAAAAGATTAAAGGAGTGTTTAAAACTCAAATATATTCAACATCCAGAACCTTGTAGACACCAGAGACCAACAGAGGTAAACAGAGCATATGTGTAGTAAAGGTTGTCTTGTGAAAGGATAGAGAGATGCATGTGATAGCCTCCCACATTCTACTGCCTGACTGGCTTGATCAACTGCAGCAAGCGCAACAGAGTGGTTTCACAAGTTCCACTCCTTGTCCTGTAATCCTATACCGGGAGGCAAACCAGAAGAGAAAATGCTCACTAGTCCCCACAGGAAACTGAACGTGTATTTATATGACCTCCAGTTGACTGAGCCTGGAACTACCTCTGGTCGCAACTTAAGCAACTTATTTAGCCATCTAAAGGTTGTAGACTTTGAGGGTTTGTAACAACTGGAAGTATCGAGAAATAGCCACACTGAGAGCTGTTTGTGTACTGATCCTTTTTGGAGTCTTTCAAATGACACCTAAGAATGTTTTGCTTCTTGCAAGGGCAGAGTAGGCCGTTTTAAAACTAACTCTTCGGCAGAAAACAACTAGAAAAACTAGATTTAAAAAATTTGTTTTTTACCCCTCCCCAGATGAAAATTTTTTTAAATCTGTCTAAAGGCATTGGCCATCTCTCTACACTGAGGATTATAAAATCAAAATCCAGGAAATTTTCTTCCTGTGAGTCGAGGGAGACAAGTGAAACATTTTGGGACTGCTTTTCCAAATTTTCTGACTCCAAGAGCAGCATCTGAGAAGCTGAGCTGCTTAACAAAGGCTTCATGGGGACCCACTCAGAACTTCAGGCTTGATATAAAGATTATTTTCAGCTGAAGACATCTGACATTCAACAGATGCAGAAAGAAGACCATTCAGAGCTCTTCTAATCTGACAAAAAGTAGAAATTTCTGAGAGATGAGTACTGCCATAAATTTCCTCTCCAGGCAGTCTATTCCCAGGACAGACTTAAGAGTCACCTACCATAAATCCCCTCTAAGGAAGTATCAAAACCATGGAGACTGACCACATACACCTGCAAAAACAAACATCACAAGCTCTCTTATCTCCCATTTGTTCCCCTTAACCCCCATCTGTCTTTCTTAAAGAAACTTATTTGTTCTTCCCATAGGAGCTTTTTTCTCCCCTTCCTTACCCCCACTAAATTAGGTCTATAAACCCCACATTCTAATTTCCCCTATGAGTTACTCAATATTGAGCATTCCTGTGTGTATCCAAATTGCACATGTAAATAAACATTTTCTCTTGCCCATTTGTCTTGTCAATTTAATTCTCAGGCACCCAGTTACGTAATGTGAGAGGATAGAGGAAACAACAACTTCTAATGATTGACTTAACTTTCAAAATGACTTGCTAGTTATATAGAAAACATGTCCCCCAAACTTCAAAGAACTGCTGGGCCAGGAGAATTCAGCGTCCACAGGCAGAAAGACCCTAGAAGATACAACAGACTTTCATGAGTAACACCAAGGAGCTGTCTATATTCTAGGGTAAGAATGAACAATAAATAGACCAGTCCTCACAGGAACTGAAAAACAGATTTGAACTGTTCATTCTTGATTAGAGTGTAGAGAACTGGTCTTGATTGCCAGTGCCATGGCTAGCTGCCTGTAAGAAATACTCCTCAGAATAAGACATCATCATATAGAATCTGAAATTATTTTTACAGAGTTTACATATACAATGTTTGACACTTCTATTTTATTTTTTAAAGAGACGTGGTTTCAGGGTCTTGCTATTTTACCCAGACTAGAGTGCTATGGCTATTCAGAGACACAATCAGAGATCACTGTATCTTCAAACCCTTGGCCTCAAGCAATCCTTTCACCTGCTAGCCTCAAGCAAATTTCTCACCTCACAGCCTCCTGAGTAGCTGGGAGTAGAAGCCTGTACCCCCATACCCAGCTTGACACTCCTATTTTAAAAAGCATAAAAAGACAATATGATTAAAAAATAAGAGGGGGAGAAAAAAACATAAAGAAACAAACCGGGATATGGGAGTAGGCAGGGAGTGACTAAGGGGTACAAGATTTCTTTTCAGGATGATGAAAATATCCTACAACTAGGATTGTGGTGATGGCTACACAACTCTGTAAATATACTAAGAAACATGAAAGTATATACTTTAAATGGGTGAACTCATGGTGTGTAAATTATATCTCAATAAAGCTTCTTAAAAAAATAATTAAAGGGGGGAAAATGAGTGTGAGAATTTTGGCCTGACATTGAAATAGTAAAGATGTCATAAACTGAGATGGAGAAATCCGTGAATGGAGCTGGTTTGGGGAGGAGAAAATCAGGTGCTCAACTTGGACATGCTGAGTTTGAGAGGCCTATTTCACCTGCAAGTGAAAACATCACGGAGAGAGCTGAATGCGTGAGGCTAGAGTTTGAAAGATAGATCTGGGCTGGAGATACACACATGGGCGTGATACACACAGACGGCATTTTAAAGGGTGAGATCCGCCGAGATCACCAAGGGAGTAAGTGCGGCTGCAAAGAAGAGGATCAAAGACTTAGAACTGGGTCAATCCAAGATAAGAAAGAAAGACAGACAGAGCGAGGGAGGGAGGGAGGGAGGGACAAAGGAAAGGGAAGGAGGG
>NW_007258153.1:39972-49026 GCF_000164805.1 Carlito syrichta | reverse complement strand
AGGAAGGGGGGGAGGGAGGAAGTGGAGAGGGAAGGCCATGAAAAAGCAGTAAAAGAGAATGCAAAAGAGCAACCCGTGAGCGGCAAGCTAAGAGTCTCAGTGTTCTGCTAGCCAAATCAAGAAAGGAAACCAAAGAGGAGGGAGCGATCAGCTGACAGGCCCAGGATGATGACGACTGGCAACTAACCACTGGGTTTAGCAGTGTGCAGGTCACTCAGAACATACACATGCAGGCTCTGTGGAGGGTTAAAAGTGAGCGCCTACCCATACTGAGTTTAAAGAAAACAATGGATGACAATCATTATCGCTGATGGAAAGGCACCAGTCAGAGCCATTTGCAGCGGCTAAAACGGCAACAGAAAACCTGCCATCTTTCTGGGGTGAGAAGCCAGAGGACAGAATTGAGAGCAACCACAGCAGGTGTGAAGTGAGGGGAACCCCAGACCAGGGAGAGAAGGGGAAGCCCCTCCATTCTGTTCTAACACCATGCTTTTTCCCTGTTATCAGCATGTATACCTAAGCTTAAAAATCCCAAATATGAATGTGTGCTTGCCTCAGAGGAATGGAGACAACCCGTAAACTATCATATATTCCATATTGGGCTAGGATACGAATCCTTGATCAGAAGTAGAGTAGTATGTTGTCCAGAAGGAATAGAAGTGAGCAGCCCTGCTACTGGCAAAAAAGAAAGAGGATCACCAGCAGCCAGCCCAGGAGCAAGCATCTCAGAGGAGGTCCCCATGCTCTCCTCCAACTCCTACATCTGGAGCACTTAGCGCCTCCAACCCTTTCCTCAACCTCTCTTTTACCCCACATTTTAGAGACATGCCTTCATGGTATTAACAACCACAAGTGATTTGGAGTACAAAGACTCCCATTCCAATCACAGGGAAGAATGAATAGTGCTGGCAGTCACTAAAATAAAGCTTCAATAGTTTACTATTACCAGTTGGGGTAGGAAAATGTCCTACCAATTATTATCTTTCCTCCCCCCCCATAAATATATTAAACGTTCCCACTTGTGTTGACATATAAGGTGGGAATTAAAATGCCCTATACCAAACCGTGGGCTGACTCATGTTATAGTTCAAAATGCTAATGACATGCTGATTCTGTGCTGGACACAATTCAACATGCTTCATACCCACAAACTCATTTCACGCTCATACCAACACTGTGGCATAGGTATTACTCTTACCTTTATTATCTTCCTCATGAAGGAAGTGAGGCAGAGAGAGGTTAAGGACTTTGACAAGGTCAAGTTGCAAGTTGCTACGGAATAGGTCATCCGGATTCACACCTGGGCTCCAGAGTCCACACTCTTAGTCACCATACACATAGGGTCTCATGGGCTCACAGGACCCTTTGCCAAACACGTAAAGTGCAAGAGTGGATTTTCAAACACCAACAGGCACTGAAAGTTAAACACATTATTTTCCATATTTTGCAACTTTGTGAATTGATTGATAGCTGTATTTGGTATAATCCTATGCCAGGTTAGAAAGATGGAAAGCTAGAAAATAAGTGAGGAACACGAAGGGGCTAGAAAGAAAAGGCACTCTCCACGCTGTGTGAGTCAAGTTCTCATCCAAATAAATAAAGCACAATGGAATATTAATGCTTTGGCACATGATAAGACTCAGGCACATTTTGAACTGGCTGCACCTCAACACAACAAAAAACAATGTTTCTGTGGGAAACTCACATTATAATTGGCAAATATAGCCTATTTTTAGCATTAAACTTATTGATAACTCAGACACACCTGTAAGACATAATTAAGCAGGTATCAAAACATAGTTTTGTCTCCTTTGTGTAGAACAAATCTTATGTTATTGTGAATAACCTACATCTTATAGATTCATTTTGTACATTTGCCACGCCCTTTAGCCCAAAGAACCCTGAAGAAAGAAGTGTTTACAAATTATCATGGAATATACGGGGACTTGAAAGCAATTTATTAAAAGGGATTTCACTGGGCATGTTGGGTTTGAGGCACAGAAGATTTTTTATTAATGAAGTGATTCTTAGCTAAATCTGCAGAAATGTACTGCACACAAGAGAGCAAGAACAGAAAGAACATCAATCAAGGCCTTCTGTGCCTCTTTACGACTTAGAAGAGTGTGGAAACTGGGTGGTTTTGTTGAGATAAGGCACCACATTGAAGATGGAAGATAATTCTGCCAGGGTGTCCTCTCTGGAACACAGCTCTAATTATGTCACTTCTAAGTAAAACTTTTTCTGATCTCCATCTCCTGCAGGATCAAACCCAGTGCCTGGGATCCAAGCCATTTCCGTTGACACAGCCTGCTCTTTTCCACTCACTAGCTGTGAGACCTGGTGCTTGCCACTTGACTTCTCCTTCCTCAACCTAAATGGATTATAAATAGTGCCTGCTGGCCACCATTGCCTTGCTAAGCTATGGTGTGGCCATGTGCTCTTTGAGCTATGGCCAGGCAATGTTTTCTTAAGCTCTGGCCCCCTCTCCCACCTTGGAGAGGTGAATCGTGAATTCTGTCTCTCTCTCTCTCTCTCTCTCTTTCTCTCTCTCGCTCTCGCTCTCTCTTTCTCATTTACTTTCTAAATAAACTATATTTCCTAATCTAAAAATAAATAAATAAATAGTGCCTGCCTTTCTTGGAGGCTGTGCAGTCAGAGTCCAGTCAGGAAAACCAAGACCACTCTAGTATTTCAAAGAGAGGAAGTTTTTTTTGTTTTTTTTTTTTGAGTTGAAGTCTCACTTTGTCACCCAAACTGGAGTGCAGTGGCCGCTCCCAGCCACTGCAGCCTCGACCTGCTGGGATCCAGCGATCCTTCCGCCTCAGCCTTCCGAGTAGCTGGAATTTAATACAGCACATGTGTTAAACTGGTGACGGAAGGGCTAAGAAGTTAGGGGGATGGTTAGGCCACCCAAAGGTCTGCAACAACTGAAAGCCACTGCCATTCCTAGGACTGGAGGAGCAAAGTTCTGGAGCATAAGACCCCTCTCTCCACCTGGCAAGACCGTAGTGAGCTCACCTGGCAGGAGCTGGACCAGCAAGCACAGCAGGAGAGCAGGTTATCAGGCAGGAGCTGGGGCACAAGAGGAGACACCATGGCTAAGACCTCACCCAAGACAGAAGAAAAAGGAGAAACAGACTTTCTCCTCTCCTCTTCCTGCTTTCCAGTCCTTCACCAGGGTCTTCCTTTGACCAAGCCCAGTGGGAACCAGTTGGCTACAAAGCCCGAGAACTATAATCTCCTGTGATACTGAGCAGGGCCAGGGGAAGGGAGGGGAGGGGTGAATGAACCTAGAAACAGAAAGGAAGTCACCAGTAACATTGTTGAGAGGACAAAATGCAATCACCTTTGAAGCCCTTGACCCAGGGCCTGTACGCAGTAAATACTCAATACACTTAGTTATTCTGACAACAATTAGTGTAGATTTTCCAGCTTTCTTTCCCACTCCCCATCCTGTCACATAGAACTCTGGTTGCAAAGAACTATGAGTCGTTCCCCAGTTGTTCTAGGCTTCCATGCTTTTACGCATACTGTTCACTTCTGCTCTCAAGGCACTTCCTCCTCCTTGTCTCTACCAGTTGACTCCCAGAGATCTAAGGGCTGGCACTTTCTGGAAACCCAAGCCTGCTCACAGCCAAGGGGTCACACAGCCTGAGCCTGCCAGTAGTGTCTGGGAATGCTATAGTTGAGGACCAGGGTTGAACACCACCCAGCACCAAAGACATCACCGACCCCAGGATTACTCAGGACTTACCTATGATTCTCCCTAGATCAGGGGATACTCAGCCTCTCAGGAAGTAGCATTCTTGTTTGTGGATCTCCATCCTCCTGTCATGGCTTCCCAATCACAGCTTTGCTCTGCTTAATTTCACTTAGCACACATGTATTGAAATCTATCAGGTACCAGATTCTGCTAAACACTGGGGATGCAAAGATGAAGAAAGCATGAACCTTGACCTCTAGGATTTTACAGTAGGAAAGACACATGTTTAGAGATAACTTTAGCTCAGTGTGGTAAGTGGTCACATAAAAAGGTATTTGCAGTGTGGGAGCCCAGGGGAGGGGCCCTTAGCTGGACCCAGGGTTTAACAAATGGTTTTGGGGAGAAGCTGAGTAGTTGAGTATTCAAGGACAAAAGGTACTAAAAGGAAGAACGTGAGCAAGGGCACAGTAGGAGAAACAGCATAATGTGTGGAGAAACTGGCATCCAAAGTGACCCCAAAAAAGGAAATGACAGAGGGATAAAAAGGCAGATCATGGAAACAGCTTTGCTTTGCTGCAGAGGGTTAGAACGTCTAGGTTATGAGCAGGAGGGAGGCATGGCCAGATTTGTGTATGAAGGTTAGCTCAACAAGTCTCAAGCGATCTGAACTTGGCATGTTTAAAGCACCAAACAGAAGGCCACTCCCTAGCTGTAGCAAGTGGCTCATCGTACAGGCTGCTATCACAAAATATCATAAACCAGGTGGCTTATAAACAGTAGAAATGTACTTCTCACAGTACTGGAGGCTGAGAAGTCCAGTATCAAGACACCAGCAGATACAGTGTCTAGTGAGGGCCCATTTCCTGGTCCATAGACAGCACCTTCTTGCTGTGCCCTGGCATAGTAGAAAGAATAAGGAGTCTCTCTTAGGTCTTTCTTTTGTCAGGATCTCAGTCTGTCACCTGGACTGGAATGCAGTAGCATGATCACAGCTCACTATAGTCTGGAATTCCTGAGCTCAGGCAATACTTCCGTCTCAGCCTCCTGAGAAGCTAGGACTACAGGCACATACCACCACACTCAGCTGATTTTTTATTTTTGTAGAGACGAGGTCTAACTGTATTGTCCAGGCTAGTCTCAAACTCCTGGGCTCAAATAATCCTCCCACTTTAGCCTCTCAAATTTCTGGGATTACAGTCATGAGTCACTATGCCCAGTCTCAAGTCTTTTTTATAAGGGCTCTAATCCCGTTTATGAGAGCTCAGTCCCCATAATGACTTCACAAAAGGCCCCACCTCCTAATACCACCACATTAGGGGTTAAGATTTTAACATATAAGCCAGGCTTGGTGGCTCAGCCTGTAATCCCAGCGCTTTGGAAGGCTGAGGTGAGTGGATTACATGAGCCCGTAGGTTCGAGACCTGCCAAACCTCATCTCTACAATAAATAAAAAATTAGCCGGGCGTGGTAGCGTGCGCCTGTAGTTCCAGCTACTCGGAAGGCTGAGGCAGAACGATCGCCGGAGCCCAGCAGGTCGAGGCTGCAGTGGCCAGGAGCGGCCACTGCACTCCAGTCTGGGTGACAGAGTGAGACTCCAACTCAAAAAAAAAAAAAAAAGGTTTTAACATATAAATTTTGGACATCATAAACATTCAGACCATAGTAGTGAATAAGGGGGAGGTTGGCGCAGATATTGTTGGAGGGGGTTTGTGGGCCATGGTAAAAAATTTGGGTTCGATTCCAAGAGATATGGCAACCTCTTTAAGGGTTATAGCAGGGAAGTGACATGATCTGACAACATTTTGATTTATATTCAGTCTTGTTCCCACATAGAAACTGGGAAGGCACAGTGCAAGTAACAGGATGGCTGGGCTGATTTTTCCCAAAAGTCGACCATGAGATAAGGACTTGGGTGCAGAATTTATTTGGAAGATGATCCCAAGAAACTCAAGGTTGGGAATAGGAAAAACAAGGAAGGGTTAAACTTCAATGGAGGCTAAACTTCACTGGAGACCCTCTGAGAAAGCACATAAATCCTCCTCAAATTATACAACAAAAGCCGGGCGTAGTGACTCACACCTGTAATCCCAGTAATTTGGGAGGCAGAGGCAAGAGGATTGCCTGTTCAGCCTGGACAAGACCTCATCTCTACAATAAATCAGAATTAACCGGGAGTGGTGGCACGCACCTGTGGTTCCAGCTACTTGGAAGACTGAGACAGAAGGATCGCCTGAGCCCAGCAGGTTGAGGCTACGGTGGCTGTGAGTGTGCAGCCTGGGTGACAGAGGGAGACTCTGACCCCCACTTCCAAAAAAATTCCATAATGGAACAAAAAGATCATGACTTTTATTCACCGATTTTCATGCCCCATTGGTGAAGAATCACCCTTGGGGATATGAACTGCTCTGGGTCTGGGAGTTAGCTCTCAGGTACAATCTGGTAGGATGTTTTGTCTTTAACGAGGAAAACCTAACAGACACAAGATTGTTGAAGTATCTGTGTCTTTATAAAGTTCCTTAGAAGAAATATTAATTATAGGTTAACATTGTATTTGTGTTCCACTGCTGCTGTAATAAATAACTGCAAATTTAGTGGCTTAAACAACACATATGTGATATCTTATGGTTCTCTAGACTTAAAATCTAACATAAATCTCAGTGGGCTAAAATCAAGATGTCAGCAGGGCTACGTTCCTTTCTGGAGACTCTAAGGAATAATCCTTCTCACTGTCTTCTCCAGCTTCTAGAAGCTGCCCACGTTCCCTGACTCACAGTCCGCTTCTTCCATTTTCGGAACCAACAGCATTGCATCTCTCTGACCGTTCCTTCATGGTTATTTCTCCTTCTGACCAGAGCCAGAAAAGGTTCTCCTCTTTTAATGTGATTATGTTTGGCCCACACAGATAATCCAGTATAATCTCCCATCTCAAGGTTCTTAACCTTCCTTCATCAAAGTCCTCTTTGCCATATAAGGAAACATATTCGTATATTCTGGAGACCAAGACATGAACATCTTTGGATCATTATTCTGCTTGCTTACCACAATTATGTAAGAATTTTTTATGTATCCTTATTAATTCTTATTAATTGATTTGATAAGTATAAATTATAAGGATATATGAAAAACTTTCACTTGTCTGTTTATCTGTTTAAAAACATAATATGTTTAAGATTCCCTCACCTTACCTATCCTTCCTGGATGATAAGGAAGAAAGAAAGCACAGACTGCTATGAAGGTATCAACAATATCCCTGGCAGGAGGACAGGTATTTCAGCAGATGTCTGCCAAAGCCAAGGCTGCCACTTCTCAATTTTCCCATCCCAACCAAAGGGAATTCAAGATGCCCTAATGGGTGACAGAGATAAAGCCAATTGTCCCAGGATTAATGAACCATTAGACTGTGTAAGTGATTCTGGTCCCTCATCTGGACATGGCACCCAAAAACTCCAAGACACCGTGCTGCTCATCGAAACTGGATTGGATAAAAAAATGTGGTACATATACCCAATGAAACATTGTGCAGCCATAAAGTACAAACATATTTTCTTTGCAGCCACTTGGATGGATTTAGGGTCTATCATACTGAGTGATCTATCACAGTAACAGAACTGAGTACCACATGTTCTCACTCACAAGCGGACCCTGAATATTTACCATAATACTACAAGAAAGGGACTGGCAGTAGGGAGATACCGCCGGGGGGAGGTGGGGACGACACAACATCAATAAGGGTACCTGATCTCAAACCAGGCAAAGGGGGGACCAAAAGGAGGCCCAAACTTTATCTGTACGATATCCACTATATACCTAATCCTGAATTGTGCCCCACAACTTTAAAATAGAAAATATTTTTTAAAATTTTTAATAAATGCAAAAAAATTCCAAGACAAAGATATTATTCTTTTTGCAGGACTCTAAAACCAGAAAAGTCTCCCTCTATATTCCTAACCCCAATCAATTATTTATTGGCATCTTCAGTAAGAACATTATTTTATTTAATCCTTCCTTCCTTTTCTTTTCAACACATATATACTAATTGCCTACTATGAGCCAGGCACTGTGCTAGGCAGAGAGATCTAATGGTGAACAAGACAGATCTGCACAGAGTTTCTTTTCTAGTAAGAAAACAGACAGAGTCGGGCTTGGTGACTCACCCTATAATCCCACACCTTGGGAGGCTGAGGTGAGTGGATTGCCTGAGCCCACGGGTTCGAGACCCGCCTGGGCAACTTGATGAGACCTCATCTCTACAATAAATCAAAAAAAAATTAGCCGGGTGTGGTAGCGCACGCCTGTAGTTCCAGCTACTTGGAAGGCTGAGGCGGAAGGATCACCGGAGCCCAGCAGGTCGAGGCTGCAGTGGCCGGGAGCGGCCACTGCACTCCAGTCGGGGTGACAGAGTAAGACTCCAACTCAAAAAAAAAAGAAAATAGACAGTTGAAGCTGCCATTTAAAAAAAAAAAACTATGCTAAGTGTTGTAATGGGAGAAGAACCTAAAAGAAGACAAAGTTTCTAGTGGGTCAGGTAGAGCTTTCTTGGGGACAGGACATTCAGGCTGAGACTTTAAGGGAAACAGGAAGTAAGAGTGACCTGGCAGCTGCCATGTGACCTGTCCTTGGTTTTCCTCCTTTCTTCTCCAGTCTTCCATCCAAGACATGAACTTCCATCAAAGACATGGAACTTCTGATGTCCACTAAGTCAAGTAGGTTTCCTCAGTCATGCCTCTGCTGCCACCGTCAAGAGCACTTCAAAACCCAACTCATGATCTTCCTGCATCCCAATCCAATGGTCTTCTTCCATGTTGAATTTAACTGCAATTTAAATTGTTCTCAAAAAGATTACACTAAGATTTGTCATTGGATAAAAATTATTATATATACAGAAAGGCACAGAAACAAAATAATGGAAGATACATTTGGCATAAGGGAAACAAATATTTGCAGCTGGATAAATGATTGCAATTCCTATTATGGTGGACAACCAAGTGCCCTAATGGACCTAAGAACAATACATATACATCTTGGAACCTGGATTACGTTTCTACTAAGATTCTTGCAGATGGGTTGTTCATCACTTGTCAAGCAATGTGACTAAAGGTAAAAGAAATGCCAAGTCCCTCAATGCAGATCGAATAAATTTCACTGCAGTAAGAGACTGGCATGATTGACTCACGCCTTATGCAGAATTATAATTTATGTGTTGTGTCATAGTCTTGGAAGTACATAAAATAACAGTGCAGCTTACAATCTTGGTATCTCCAAATTGGTAAAATGCCATAGCTTTAAAGCCAGGTTTTAATGTCGAAAGAGAAAATAATTTTATTTTTCTTTTTTTTTTTTTTTTTTTTTTT
>NW_007258153.1:35814-39780 GCF_000164805.1 Carlito syrichta | reverse complement strand
GAACCCGTGGGCTCAGGCAATCCACTCACCTCAGCCTCCCAAAGGCACGGGATTACAGGCTGAGCCACTGAGCCCAGATGAGAAAATAATTTTCTTAGTCTACTTTAGTATTCCAAGATTTTGTTTAACCCTGGCGCTCTAGCTCATAAGTTTATTAAATGTTTTACTAAAGCAAATTCAGATCACGGAATAGAAGAAGCAGGAAGGCTTTCCCTTCCAGGTGAAGGAGTGGCGAAGAGGAGAAAGGCATGGCAACAGAAAGGGCAGGAAGTAAAAATGAACACAATGGCCAGGCTCGGTGGCTCAGCCTGTAATCCCAGCACTTTGGGAGGCCAAGGCAAGTGGATTGCCTGAGCCCACGGGTAACTTGGCCAGACCTCATCTCTACAATAAATCAAAAATTAGCCTGCTGAGGTATCATGCGCCTATAGTTCTGGCTACTTGGAAGATTGAGGCAGAAGGATCGCCGAAACCCAACAGGTCGAAGCTGAGGCGGCCGTGAGTGTGCCATGGCCCTCCAGCCTGGGCGACAGATGAGACTCCGACTCAAAAAAAAATGTATATGATGACCACTCCCCTTCCAGTGAAAATCCTAAAGAAGCAATGCATTAGACAGCTGAAAAAGAAAGCTGAATGCAGAGATACTTTCTCCCGTTTCTTAAAACAGAACTCTCAGCGGTTGCAACGTGGTTAAGTAAAAGGAAGTTCTGAATTTAGGGTCTTGCTCTGCTGCTATGTGATACAGCAAGCTGCCTGTAAGTTCAAACACTCCCACATGCCCATGAAGAAGAGCTGGTGGTGCAGGGTAGATTTCCCTGGCTGGGAACCAACTAGGATCACAGCCAGACTTCAAGGGGCACCCAGCACTCAGCACACCAGAGGCCCCTGACTGAGCAGAACGAAGAGATCAAGAATTCTCCAACAGCCAAGTTTGCCCACAGATTCTAATAGAGTGAGCAGTGGCCAGAACTATAAAGGAGATTATTTCTACATAGACCTGCAAGGGCGAAAGATCAGCCCAGAGCACTGTGAGGACCCGGAAACTATTGCCCCTCCTCAGCATGAGGACCTGGAAAGTAACCCCATGTATAGAGTCACCACCTTGGGGAAGATAAGGGAAAGGGAGGGGAAATCTGAAAGACTGGTCATTTATATTTTTTAAAGGAAAAAAATGCTGTTTAAATTATTAGATCAGACTAAATTGACTGGATTGGACTCAATTTGGATTTTTTTGCTAGTACTCAGTTTTTTAGAAAAATAATAAATCATGATCTTACTTGGAATATTGTTTGCAGTGTGCTTCTCTCCCTTGAGACCACATCCTGGAGATGTTTCTTGATCAATACACACAGATCCACTCCGTTTCTTCAACCTACCATATGCTCTTCCATTCAAATTAGCAACGTATGTAAGGGACACAGTAGGGAGAGAGCGAAGTCGCATCAGACACATTTCTCCTAAAGCCAGTAGTGCTACAATTCTCATCCTCCGAAGCCCTGCCTCTGCGTTAAACTCAAGTGCCTGGTTCTGTCACCACATCTTCCCCAGCCATTGCCTCAGTTCCTCATTGAGATTAGGATAGCATCCCCCAGACCTAGCCAGAAGAGAATACAATTTAAACTCAGATTTTGACTCCCTGCTACTAGACGTTGAAAGTCAATGTCAGCTGGGTGCAGTGGCTCATGCCTGTAATCCCAGCACTTTGGGAGGTGGAGATGAGAGGATTGCCTGAACCGAGGGGCTCAAGATCAGCCTGGGCAACTTGGCAAGATTTCGTCTCTACAATAAATCAAAACAATTATCCGAACGTGATGGTGTATGCCTGTAGTTCCAGCTACTTGGAAGGCTGAGGTGGAAGAATCACCTGAGTCCAGCAGATCGAGGCTATGGTGGCTGGGAGTGTGCCACTGCATTCCAGCCTGGGCAACAGTGTGTGACTTAAACTCAAAAAAAAAAAAAAAAAAAGGATAGCGTTTCCCAGACCTAGCCAGAAAAGAATACAATTTAAATTCAGATTTTGACTCCCCGCTACTAGACATTGAAAGTCAATGTCAACTGGGCACAGTGGCTCACAACCTGTAATCCCACCACTTTGGGAGGCAGAGTCAAAAGGATCGTCTGAGCTCATGAGTTCGAGACCAGTCTGGGCAACATAGCGAGACCTCATCTCTACAATAAATCAAAAATTAACTGGGTATGGTGACGTGCATCTATAGTTCTGGTTACTTGGAAGGCTGAGGCAGAAGGATCACCTGAGCCCAGCAGATCGCGAGTATAGTGACTGTGAGCGTGGCACTGCACTCCAGCCCAGGCCACAGAGGGAGACTCCAGCTCAAAAAAAAGAATGTCAATGTCACCAGCTAAGTCCGGGAGTCTGGTCATGATCATCATCATGTGCTTACTTTGTGCCAGGCATGGAGTTATACCTTGATCTATGTGTCCTCATGTAATGGTTAGGAAATATCTAGCTGGCTCGGAGCTATGGAGCATGGTTAACTAATTAAATGCTGAGAGGTTCAGGCAACCTCACTCCTGAAATGGCTTTCCTAACCACCTGATTTACCCCAGTTATCCTTTTTGGGCTATGCCTCTCACAGGGAACAAAACAACATATCGGCCTGTACCACTAATGTAAGCCCAATTTTCCCCATAGAACTGATTTTTTTTTTTTTTTTTTGAGTTGGAGTCTCACTCTGTTGCCCAGACTGGAGTGCAGTGGCCACTCCCGGCCACCACAGCCTCGACCTGCTGGGTTCCGGCGATCCTTCCGCCTCAGCCTTCCAAATAGCTGGAACTACAGGCGCGCGCTGCCATGCCCAACTGATTTTTGATTTATTGTAGAGATGAGGTCTCGCCAAGTTGCCCAGGCGGGTCTCAACCCACAGGTTCAGGCAATCTACTCCCCTCAGCCTCCCAAAGCACGGGATTACAGGCTGAGCCAACGAGCCCGGCTAGAACTGATTTTTTTGAAAAAAATAAACACAGAAATTGACTCTCCCTGTCTTAAAACCTAAAACTTATATTTTCCTTATCTCTGTTCTCAAGAGAGTGATACTCAGGTAAGATCTGAAACTCACCAGAACATTGCACCCAGGCAATGAGACACCAGACTTGTCACTCAACATGATTGCTTCCGTACCCCATACCCCTTCCTAATTGCTAGTTTACACTCCTTCCTTCATTATATAAACCCTCAGTTTAAATCAGTTGGGGGGATGGATTTAAGTCTAATCGCTCGCTCTGCTACCACTCAGTTAAAAAATCTACTTCACTTGGCTGATATCACTCAATTAAAAAGTCTTCTTCTCTGGCAATACTCGTCTCTGACTGGCATTCTGTTCAGCGAGCAACAGGATCTCAGCTGAATCCTTGGCATTTCAGTAACACAACTATTTCTCACCCAGTCTCCCTGGGGCCTTCCAGTTGACACAAAGATCTAGATTAACGCAATCTCCTGTGCTGGAATGGGTTTGAACCCAGCTTCGGGTGTTAATTTTGGGGATTCAAAACAGGTTTTCTAAGTCTCAGATTGGCTGCCCATAGGGCTACAGTGTGCCCCAAGCATGGAGTACTATGATGTTTTAAATGGGAAACACTCAGCAAGATTCAAAAGTAAATTATTCATTTACTACTTGATAGCCTCAAACTAAAATGAGTAAATATATACGTTGTTCAGAAATTATTATGATAGGCTAGATACAGTGGCTCAAGCCTATAATCTCAGCACTTTGGGAGGCCAAGGTGGGAGGATTACTTGAGCCCAGGTGTTCAAGACCAGCCTGGACAACATAACAAGGCTCCATCTCTACAAAAAAACAAAATTTTAATTTAAAAAATATTTTGAGAAAACATTGTTATCAATCAATTTATATGAACATAAACTATGGGTCTCTTCAGCAAATGTGTATGCATTAGTTTGTTTTCCCCCATGTGCATATTACTTTTTTTTTTTTTTTTTTTTTTTTT
>NW_007258153.1:34480-35350 GCF_000164805.1 Carlito syrichta | reverse complement strand
CTGGGCTCCGGCGATCCTTCCGCCTCAGCCTTCCAAGCAGCCGGAATTACAGGCATGCGCTACCACGCCCGGCTGATTTTTTGATTTATTGTAGAGATGAGGTCTCGCTGCCCAGGTGGGCGCATATTACTTTTTTATCTCAACTATTTTGATGCTTTTCACTTACTCAAATAAATTATTTTTGTTCTTTTATTTTACTTTCAGAAAGAAAGTATAACGAAAAGTAGATTTATACCTTATTTGTCGTAGTAGTTACCATTCCAAGATACCAAGTTCTGTATTAACTTTGGCAACAACAGCAGCTATAACAGATTAACTCCCCAAATCTCCTCTGGCTTAACATATTAGAATTTGTTTCTCACTTATGTCAATTCTGAGAAGTATCATGGAGGTGGAGAGGAGGTTCTGCTCCAGGCAGTCATTCAAGGTCCAAGACTGTTGTAGGTTCTGCCGTCTTCATCCTAAAGTCATCCATGGAATAGACATCCAGGTGAACGGAGAGAACTGAGGTTTCAGAGGTGTTTTGGACCAGATCTGAAAGTGGAACACATCAAGTGTACCCTCATTTCGCTGGCAATATTTGGTCACTGGCCATTCCTAGCTTAAGAGAGATTGACAAATATTGTCTACCTATGGATCCAGGCAGGAAAAGAAACAGTGTGTTAAACAACTATCTAACCCTTTGATCTAATAATGCTACTCTTGGAATCTACTCTAAATAGACAATCTAAAATACAAAAAAGTTTATATATACAAAGATGTCTTATAATTGTGGGGAAAAAAGGGAAGCATCCTATGTATGCAAAAACAATTAAATTAAATTCTAGTACAGACATTTCACACATTTAATTTTTTTTTTTTTTTTTTTTG
>NW_007258153.1:32969-34460 GCF_000164805.1 Carlito syrichta | reverse complement strand
GGCTCAGGCAATCCACTCACCTCGGCCTCCCAAAGTGCTGGGATTACAGGTTGAGCCACCGAGCCCGGCCTCTCACACATTTAATTTAATGCAGTCATTTTAAAAGAAGTTTTGTGGAACCTGTGCAGAAGCATTGTAAAAATATGATACTATAAATAGAAATGAAATCAAAAGCAGAGTCCAAAATTTTACACAATGATTATGACTATATTCAAATGCTCACAGTAAAATAGAAGATTGTAGAAAAGTACTAATAATTGACAAAACTTATGATAATGATTGTTATTTACTGTGTGCCTGAGATAGGCTAGGCCAAGTACTAACAACTCTCTAGTATTGTCTCTAAATGCTTACTGCCTGGGTACCTGCAAGGTAGATATTAGCTGTAGCAGACACTGTTAATTGCTAATGGCTCTCAGTGGAGAAGATTAACCCCATCCTCATCCCCACACTAAATCAGTGGCTAATGGGGTGTCCCAGTGGGCAGATGTGAACCAGTTCTGACCAATGATGAAAAATGGGAAGTCTGCTAGAGAACCTTTGGGAAGAGTTTCTTCCCACATAAAGACAGAGTCTCATGAGAGAGTCCTGTTGCCCCCTCTCCCTGCCTTTCTGCTCTGTCTGTGGTTATGGTTGCGTGAGATACTATTTGGGGGCTAGGTTGGCCATCTTGGGGCCATGATTTGACCAGCCTAATACTGAGAAGCCAGAATATTGAGGATGGCAAAGGAAAAATATCATAGAAAGAGCCTGAATCCTGGATGATACTGAGCTGTTGCATTGGTCCTGCAGTAGCTTACCTTTAGACTTCTTTTAAGGTAATATAATTTAATGTCTTTACTGCTTAAGTCACATTTAATTGTGTGTGCTGTATTTTCAGCTGAAGATTTTCCCAAATGATACATTATCCTTTTTTTTAATAGACCTTACAACCAGCTGTGCAAGAGGCAGAACTGAAATATAAACCCATGTTGCTCTAGCTCTAAAGTCCAAAAACTCTCTATCACAACACAGTGAAATCAAGTCATTCTCACACTCCGCATACACTGCAGTGAAAGAAAAAGAGAATTTGTGCTTTTACTGAAAGTCACTTCCCATGCAACACATACAATTTTAGCAGCCACAGCCAAGAAAATTTGTTTCCTTCTCATTCCTTGTTACTCTTAGACACCTAACAACTTTCCCATTAATTTTATGGAAGATGTTTCCTGCTACAGGTGTTTCCAAAATGACTGTAACTACTACTCTTCCTTGGCATGTCCCTTTTTTTTTTTTTTGAGTTGGAGTCTCACTCTGTCGCCCAGACTGGAGTGCAGTGGCTGCTGCCGGCCACCGCAGCCTCGACCTCTGGGCTCCAGCGATCCTTCCGCCTCAGCCTTCCGAGTAGCCGGAATTACAGGCATGCGCTACCATGCCTGGCTGATTTTTTGATTTACTGTAGAGATGAGGTCTCGCTGCCCAGGCGGGTCTCGAACCCGCGGGCTCAGGCAG
>NW_007258153.1:19653-32863 GCF_000164805.1 Carlito syrichta | reverse complement strand
CTCAGGCAATCCACTCACCTCAGCCTCCCAAAGGCACGGGATTATAGGCTGAGCCACTGAGCCCGGCTGGCATGTCTCTTGATACAGCATTCTTGTAGGTAGATAATTAAGAGTGGAATGGTATCCTCCAAAATATCTTTTTTCTGACCTTGTTTCTGACTGAGATAAAATTGCTTGGTTGGCAAGCTTGTACTTGAAGCTTCACTTTACTAAACGTGTTCAATTATATCCCTTGATGTTAAAACTACACTTTCTCCAAATTTCCTATTTGACATTCCCTAGCTGTTTGTTATTAGTTGTTTTCTTTTAAAAAGGAACAAGTCAATGCAACTCTTAAATGATAAATAGAAGGTGCAGGATCCAAGATGGCCACTGTGGAGCAGCAGACCAGAACCTTTCTTACAGAAAGGGGTGGCAATTAGGGACACTGCCACCAATAGATTCAGGCACCCTGAGCAGTTTTGGACGGATGAAGCACCCTGTACCCAGAGGAGGTCTCTTTGAACACATAGAGACCAGAAAGCAGAATGCTGTGGCAGCAGACACTGGAAGCTGGGTACGCCATCCCTTGCCATGCTCCAGGTTCATATAGGAACTGAAGTCCTGCTCTGTGAGAGAGGGGATGAGTGATCCCGACACTCTTGGGGTTGGTTCCCCACCCCACCCAGCCACCCGCGAGTCATTAGTCCCACACAGGAAGAGAACTACTCAGGGCATGATGGTAGGTGAGCACAGCCCAAGTGGAATGGGGAACAAATTCACACTCAGCAGCTTCTAAGCATACACCTTCTGCCAGCGGAGGCCAGAGGATAGCTCTCAAGCCAGGAAAACTCGCCTTCAGAATAAATTTGGCGGGCATCTGCTGCCATCATCTGACAACCAATTCCTCCAGATCAGTAGGGATCACCTGCCAGCCCTGCATGCCCATAGGGCAGACCCCCCCACAGTGACAGGGAGCCACTGTCCTTCCAGTGCTGGGTGCAGGCTTCAACCAGGAGGGAGTAACACAAAAGACACCTGAAGCTGCTCCCAGTGGGAGGGTGTCTGAGCTGCAAACCAAAAACCAGAAGAAAGGGGGCCCATCCCTCTCACCCATTTCCCACATAATACTTGAAGAAGGTCTGAAAACCAACCCAATCAGACTAACTATGGGAAAAATTCTGCAGCAGAGGTGCCCTTTTCAGGGTGTAGCACAGAGAAGTGAGTGTCTCTCTCTCTCACTGAGTGATCTATGTTAAATGACAAAAAGGGTCCTAGAGCAGTGGGACATTAACTAACCTCAGAGTAAAACAACCAAAGAGGAAAGATAGAAAGGGAAGAGTTACTTTTCACAAATAAGGAAAACTCAACAAAAAACACAGGAAGTCATCTTAAAGAGACAGTGCCCAAAAAAGTAGCTATTAGTGCACAAAAAATGGAATGCAGAATGACCTATCCCAGATAAGAGTCACAGAACTCAGAGATCTGATGACTAAAATGAATGAAGAGAGCCATGAGGAACTAGTGGCAAAGCTCACCAAAGTCATACAGGAATTAAAAATGGAGTTGGCCAATTTAAGAAAGGACCATTATGAAATACTGGAAATGAAGAACTTCATCCTGGATGTTAAAGACACAATAACAAGCATAGAAAGCAGGATCAATCAGGCAGAGGAAAGAATTTCAGAGCTGACAGATCAAAACATGAAACTAATTCAGACTGTCAAAAACATAGAAAAAAAGCATAAAAAGAATGAGCAAAACTTCCAAGAGATATGGAACTATGTCAAGAAGCCAAATCTACACCTGATTGGTGTCTCTGAAGCAGAAAATTAAACTGAGAACACTGTGGAGCAAACATTCTATGAGGTCATCCAAGAAAACTTCCTTCATCTCACTAGAGCAGAGCCCATTCAAGTGCAAGAGAGTCAGAGAATCCCTGCAAGGTATCACATGAGAAGACCATCCCCAAGACACATCATAATCTGCCTCCACAAAGTAAGCATGAAAGAAAAAATTCTAAAGGCAGCAAGAAAGATCAGACTACCTACTTACCAGGGAAGAACCATCAGAATTTCTCCAGACTTATCTGCAGAAACACTACTAGCCAGAAGAGATTGGAGTCCCAATGCTCTCAAAGATAAGCAATTCCATCCAAGAATTTCCTACCCCACCAAACTAAGCTTCATCAATGATGGAGAATTATAATCCTTCCGAGACATACAATCACTAAGAGAATATACCACCTCCAACCAGTCCTTCAGGAGATGCTCAAGAAGGTGTTGAACACCAAAAGAAAAGAGTAGTCATACCCATCACAAAAGTATAGGCAAGCACAGAGTTAACATGGCATACAGAGCATTCACAAAAATGACAATACACATGTATATAAGTACAAAGGTAAAAAGGAAGCAAAAGCAAGTCTCTAAGAACCCTATGACAGGGATAAACTCTCACATTTCAATAATTAATTTGAACATGAATGGATTGAACATACCACTGAAGAGGCATAGAATGGCAAACCAGGTAAAGAAGCATAATCCAACATTCTGCTGCCTCCAGAAAGCTTATCTTACTGCAAAGGACACCCACAGACTAAAAGTTAAAGGCTGGAAAATGACTATTCAAGTAAATGGGAAATAGGAAAGAGGGTAGCTATTCTGATATCAGACAAAGCAGACTGACTTTAAACCATCAAAAGTTAAAAAGGACATGGAAGGACACTACATAATGATAAAAGTTTCAATCCCCCAGCAAAAAATATCCACCTTAAACAAATATGCACACAGGAATAACAGGTTTATAAAACAACAGTTAATTAAACTAAGAGAAAACATTGACACTCCACAGTCATAGTTGAAGAATTCAGTACCCTGCTAACAGCCCTAGACAGATTGAGGCAAAAAAACCAACAAGGAAATGTAAAACCTTAACTCGACACTCAATCAAATGGATTTAATAGACATCTGTAGAACACTCCACCCAACAACTATAGAGTATACATTCTACTCATCAGCACAAGGAACATTTTCCAAGACTGATCACATTCTCAGACATAAATCAACTGTGAACAAATTTCAAAAGTTCAAAATAATACCATACATCTTCTCAGATCACAGTGGAATAAAAATAAGTACCAGCACCAACAAGATCCACCCCAAACACACAAAGACATGTACACCAAACAGCATGTTGCTGAACAACTTCTGGGTAAACACAAAAATCAAGACGGAAATAAAGATTCCTGGAAACAAATGAAAACAAAGACACATCTTTTTTTTTTAACTATTTTATTTTTAAAATGTGGAGTACAAAGGAGGGTTACGTACATACATGGTCATCATACAGGTAAAGTGTGGGTACACTTATTGATGTTAAGTGCCACCCCCTCCCCTGGCAGTATCCCACTACTGCCAATCCTTTTCTTATGGTATTATGATAAATGTTCAAGGTTTACTTATGAGTGAGTACATGTGGTACTCAGATCTTTGTTTCTGTGATAAGTCACTGAGTATTATAAACTCTAATTCTATCCATGTTGCTGCAAAGTTCATAATTTTGTTTTTCTTTATGGCTGCATAATATTCCATCAAATGTACCACATTTTCTTTATCCAGTTCACTTTCAGTGAGCAGCATGGTTGGTTCCATATTTTTGCTATTGTAAATAATGCTGCAATAAAAATGAGTGTGCAGGTATCTTTACTATAGAATGATTTGAGTTCCTCTGGGTATATTCCCAGAAGGGGGATTGCTGGGTCAAATGGAAGGTCGATTTTCAGATTTTTTAGAAATTGCCACACTGTTTTCCAAAAAGGTTATACTAGTTTACATTCCCACCAACAATGTAAAAGTGTTCCTTTTTTCCCACATCCTCTCCAGTATCTGTATTGTTGTTGTTGTTGTTGTTGATGTTACTGATAATGGCCATCCTGACTGGAGTTAAGCATTATCTCAGTATGGTAGAGTTGTTTGATTTTTTTTTCCTTTTGGAATGTTTGAGTTCCTTGTAGATCCTAGATTTAGACCTTTATCAGATATGCAGTTGGCAAATATTTTTTCCCACTCCATGGCTGTCTCCCCACTCTCTTGATGGTTTCTTTTGCTTTGCAGAAGCTTTTCAGTTTGATGAGGTTCCACTTGTCTATCTTATCTTTTATGGCATTCACTTTTGAAGAGTTGATCAGGACTTGGTTGCCGAGTCCAATTTCCATAAGGGTATTTACTACATTTTCTTCTAGGATTCTTACAGTTTGCAGTTTTGCATTTAGGTCTTTGATCCATTTAGTTGATTTTTATGTGTGGTGAAAGGTAGGGATCTTGTGTCAGTCTTCTGCATATAGTTAGCCAGTTTTCCCAGCACCATTTACTGAATAGGTTCTCCTCTCCTCATTGGTTGTTGAAAACTCATCTTATCAGAATATCTGGAATGCCATGAAAGCAGTGTAAAGAGAAAAATTCATAACATTACACGTACACACCAAAAAAAAAGAAAGATCACAAGTAAACAGCCTAATGCACACCTAAGGGAGCTAGAAAAGCAAGATCATCTAGATCCTAATTTCAGTAGAAAAATCCAGATCATTAAGATAAAGTCACAATTTCAGGGTAAGGAAGACAAAAATATCATAGAAAGGAACAACAAGACAAAAAGCTGGTTCTTTGAAAGGATAAATAACAACCCCTGGCGAGATTGACTAAAAAAGAAAGAGAGAAAAAGTCCAAATAAATACAATTAGAAATAAAAAAGTCAGCCAGGCTCGGTGGCTCAGCCTGTAATCCCGCGCCTTTGGGAGGCTGAGGTGAGTGGATTGCCTGAGCCCGCGGGTTCGAGACCCGCCTGGGCAGCGAGACCTCATCTCTACAATAAATCAAAAAAATCAGCCGGGCGTGGTAGCACATGCCTGTAATTCCGGCTACTTGGAAGCCTGAGGCGGAAGGATCGCCGGAGCCCAGCAGTTCAAGGCTGCAGTGGCCGGGAGCGGCCACTGCACTCCAGTCTGGGCACAGAGTGAGACTCCAACTCAAAAAAAAAAAAAAAGAAAGAAAGAAATAAAAAAATAAGTCACAAGTGACCCTGAAGAAATTCAAAAGATTATCAGAGATTACTATGAACATCTGTATGCAAATATACTAGAAAATATAAAGAAAATGGAGGATTCCCTGGCATCACACAACGTCCCAAGGTCGAAACAAGAAGAACTTGAAACTCTAAACAGACTGATAACAATCTGGGACATCGATTCAATTATAAGAACCCTCCCCAGCAAAAAAAAAAAAAAAAACTCTGGGCCAGATGGCTTCCCAGATGAATTTTACAAAACAAAATGAATTCTACAAGCAGGAGATGATACCAATCTTATTGAAAGTATTCCAAAAAATTGAGAATGATGAAACTCATTTTATGAAGCTAACATCATACTTACGCCCAAACCTGGCAAAGATCCAATAAGGAAAAAGAAATACAGGCTAATCTTCTTGATAAACATAGATGCAAAAATTCTCAATGAGACTCTAGCAAATAAAATCCAACAACACATCTCAAAGATAATCCACCATAACCAGGTGGACTTCGTTTCTGCGATACAGGGTTGGTTTAACATTCAAACGACCATAAATGTAATTTAGTACATTAACAGATGTAAAATCAAGAACCATATGATTATTTCATTAGATGTAGAAAAGACATTTCTACATCCCTTCTTGATAAAAATTCTTAAACACCTTGGCATAGAAGCAATATTTCACAAAATAATAAGAGCCATCTATGACAAATCTGCAACCAACATTTTGTTCAATGGGCAGAAGCTGGAAGCATTCCCCCTAAAAACTGGAACAAGACAAGGATGCCCATTCTCACCCCTCCTATTCAACATAGTACTAGAAGCCCTAGAAGGAGCAATCAGTCAAGAGAAGGAAATCAGAGTATCCAAATAGGAAAAGAAGAAGTTACTCTATCCCCCTTTACGGATGATATGATTCTATACCTAGAAAACCCTAGGGAGTCTGTGAAAAGCCTCTTTGCACTGATAATTACTTTAGTAAAGTTTCAAGTTACAAAATCAATGTGCAAAGGACAGTTGCATTTATATGTACCAGCAACAAGCAGGAAAAGATAACTAAATAAAAAACACAATCCCGTTCACAATCACCACAAAAATAAGAAATATCTTGGCATCTACCTAACCAAAGAAGTGAAAGACCTTAACAATGAGAACTTCAAAATGCTGCTCAAAAAAAATCAAAGGTGACACAAACAAGTGGAAAAACATCTCATGCTCATGGATTGGATGGCTCAATATTGGCAAGATGTCCAACCTGCTCGAGGCCATCTACAGATTCAATGCAATACCCATCAAATCACCAACATCATTTTTCACAGACTTGGAAACAACAATACAGAAACTCATAAGGAAACAAAAAAAGAGCATGAATAGCCAAAACAATCTTCAACAAAAGGAACAAAGTGGGAGGTATCACACTTCCAGAATTTAAACTTTATTACAAGGCTACAGCAACCAAGACAGCATGGTATTGGTCCAGGAATAGGCTCATAGACCAATGGAATAGGAGAGAAGAGATTCTGGAAGTAACCAATTCATCTTTGACAAAATCACCAATAACAATCCCTGGGGAAGAGAGACCGTATTTAGCAAATGGTACTGGGAAAACTGACTGACCACATACAGAAGAATAAAACTTGGCCCCTACCTATCACCATATACAAAAATCAACTCAAAATGGATCAAGGACCTGAATGTTAAACCTCAAACTACAAGAATCCTAAGAGAAAACATAGGGAACACCATTCTGGACATCAAAGTAGGCAATGAATCCATTACCAAGTCCCTGAAAGTAAATGATACAAAAGCTAAGATAAATATGTGGGACCTCATGAAAAGCTATCACACAGCAAAAGGAACCATCAAGAGAGTAAAGAGACAACCCACAGGATGGGAAAGAATATTTGCAAATTATGTATCTGACAAAGGCCTAACATCCAGGATCTACAAATAATTTAAATGAAATGAAAGGGAAAAAAAGAACATTAAAAAATGGGCAAAAGACATGAGCAGACACATTTCAAAAGATGACATAAAAGCAGCCAACAGGATGGGGAGACACCAGTTATCAACAAGCGGGCCTAAATGAAGCATATTTGTATACCTAACCCTTAACTGTACCCCCACAACATCATTAAAAAAAAAAAAGCAGCCAACAGACACTTGAAAAACTGCTCAGGGCTGGGCTCGGTGGCTCAGCCTATAAGCCCAGTGCTTTGGGAGGCCAAGGTGAGTGACTTGCCTGAGCCCACGGGTTCGAGACCCGCCTGGGATACTTGGCAAGACCTCATCTCTACAATAAATCAAAAATTAGCCGGGCGTGGTAGCGCACACCTATAATTCCAGCTACTCCGAAGGCTGAGGTGGAAGGATCGCCGGAGCCCAGCAGGTCGAGGCTGTGGTGGCCAGGAGCAGCCGCTGCATTCCAGTCTGGGCGACGGAGTGAGATTCCAACTCAAAAAAAAAAAAATAAGTCAAAAAACAACAGTTGCTGGTGTGGCTGCTGAGAAAGAGGACACTTCTTCACTATTGGTGGGAATGCAACTAATTCAATCGCCATGAAAAGTAGTGTGGCAATTCCTAAAAGAACTAAAAATTGATCTTCCATATGATGCAGCAATCCCTCTCTTGAAAATATATTCAGAGGAGCACAAATCACTCTACCAAAAAGACACCTGCACAAGCGTGTTTATTGCAGCACTCTTCACAACAGCAAAAACATGGAACCAACCAGATGCCCATTGAAAATGGACTGGATAGCTGGTCTGGGTGGCTCAGCCTGTAATCCCAGCACTTTGGGAGGCCAAGGTGAGTGGATTGCCTGAGCTCACAGGTTCGAGACCCGCTTCAGCAACTTGGGGAAACCTCATCTCTACAATAAATCAAAAAAAAATTAGCCATGCATGGTAGCACGTGCCTGTAGTTCCAACTACTTGGAAGGCTAAGGCGGAAAGATCGCCGGAGCCCAGCAGGGCGAGCCTGCGGTGGCCGGGAGCAGCCATTGCACTCCAGTCTGGGTGACAGAGTGAGACCCCCACTCAAAAAAAAAAAGAAAGAAAGAAAATGGACTGGATGAAGAAAATGTGGTACATATACACAGTGGAGTATTACACAGCCATAAAGAAGAACAAAACCATGGCTTTCGCAGCAACCCAGATGTAGTTGGAGACCATCATCCTAAGGAAACTATCACAGAAACGAAGAACTAAATACCACATGGTCTCACTCGTAAGTGGACCCTGATGACTAGTCACATTAGCACGAGTGGGATGAGCAGTTGCTGGGCACTACTGGGGGAGTGGGGAGAGGGCAGGGGGAAGGGGGAGGGAGAGGGGGAGAGTGGGGCTATGTGACAACACAAAGGGTACCTGGTCCACTACGAGGGGGGGTGAGGGCCACCTAGAAGCCCAAACTTCACCTGCCTGCAGCCTGCTTATGTAGTAAATCCTCTCTTGTACTCCACAACGCTATAAAAAATTATTTTTTAAAAAATGGTAACTAGAAGAACATAACTGAAATATTAACTGTATTACCAAAGTCGCCTTCACACACATTCCTACTAAATGTGTCTATGTAACATATTTTTCACTTTTTTCAATTTATGACTACATAAAATGAACTGCCTCCCACTGGTTACAGTGCCATCTGGCACCGGTTTCTTTTGTCCCCATTTAATTTCTACTCCCACTTACCTAGATCACAAGAGGTCAGGAGACTCTCTTACTAATAAGAGGTCAGGAGACTCTCTTACTAATAGAGAGTTACTAATCTGGAAAAAGGGGCACTGTTGTTTAAATCCAAAGTCTTGACCTAATGCTTGGGATGAACCCCATCTATGGTCATCTTTCTGGCTAAGAATTGTTGGGTATTTTGTAGTTCTGCAATCAAACTCTATGTGGTGAGCTTCTACACATCTCTTGCCACCACATATTGTGTAGAGAAACCATAATGAAGGTTAATTTTCCAAATCACCACTGAAACGGACAAGTCAAGCTCCTGCAACCAAACAAATAATCTGCAAGGGGAAGTCTGCACCTATGAATTCACTTTGTCTTTCCTCTGAATCCAGAATATTAACCTGTCCTTCAAGTACAAGTATATAATTGTAAAGAAGAAAGATGCAATTTAAATGTTTACTTTATTTACTCATCGATAAAACCCAACCACACAGAATGAGAGAATAAAATAAGGTTTCTACAGGTTACAATAAAGCACTTCAGAAACAGTTACAGGGGAATCCAAACTAAGAACTTAGACACTCAGCTTTTGGTTTCTGCTCTATGACTAACAAACAATGCATCCTTCAGGAAAATAACCTTTCCAACTGGTATCAACTTTCTCATATGTAAAATGATGATAATAATATAGTTGTACAGCATGTTATGGTTACAAGATCCTTTGATATACTATGATAGAATGCCCCATGAGACAATTATTATTATTCTCATTTTAGAAATTAGGAACTAAAGCTAATAAATGAACATATAAATGAACTGACAGAAGTTCATACAACTGTTACATTTTAAAGTAATATTCCAACATAGGTCTTCTGAGTCTAAAACCAGTGACCCTCCTGCTAAACCCTACTGAGCAGGAAGAACCCCAACATGTTTCAGAATCTGATACGATGATAAAAATTCCAGGAAGATAAGATTAAATGATTTGTGTACATCTACGGAGACTAAGTTTTCCGTTTTCATTTTCTTATTCTTACCTATTTCATTCTTAGGACAAAGAAGTAAAATAAGAATAAGCTGGCCTTCGGAAAGAGGAAAAGAAGCTGATGGGAGAGAGAAATGACAAGTTGAGACACTTATGGAAGAAGCTGTTGAATGCTCTACAAACAGAAATTTTTATGAGCCAAAGAATTATTTTGATTCCAGTAAATCATCCACCCTTTTCTCTCAAATGAAAATTGTCTTAAATACTTTTATTAACAAATTTTTTGTTTATTTTTTTCATTTACTATGTCATTACATGCATTTTTATTTTCTCAAAAGAAACTCCTGCAATGAGTTTAACCGTACAGCATAATCAGTCACTATCACAAGTAGGTTTTTCTTTTTCAGTCATCATCCTCTTGGGATATACAAAGGAAGTAAAATGAAGTCAGTTAGCATGCTTTATTACACCCCTGCTCTAATTTGTCAGCCATTCTGAAAAAGAAAAAAAAAAAAACAGGATATAAGATTTCTGAGAGTTGAGAGATGTGGGATTAGAAACCTCAGCAATGCTGGGAGAAAGAAAACCCTTATGTTATTTCCTCTGTGAATTTAAGTAATCTTTTTATATACAAGTGTGTACATTTTCTAAAATGAATTTGAAGCAGCTTAGAGTAAAAGATACACATAACTGAGCCACTAAAATTTAAATATAAACAGGCTTTTATTTCTCTGAGTCATTTTTTTCAAAAGAAAATCAGACTGTGTGTCATATTCAAAAGCAAATAATAATAGGAATATATATATTGCATCCCACATACAAATATACAAATTTTAAAACCCCAGAAATGTGTAACTACTTTTACAGACAGTCTACTGGTATAATTGAATGAAGTTAGCAATTAGAATGCAAATAAGGACTTAATTTTTCTGATACTATTATTGTTGTCATCAACTTTATGAAACAGTGTTAAGTGCTTAATTGCAGAAGTCAATATACTTAAAATTTATAGTTTTTTAAAGTTCAATAAACCTGGTCCTTATTATTATGGAACAATAAATGTTACACTGGAAGCAGAGCAGAAACATTAAACCAACTATTAATGGATAATAAGATGCTTAGGAGAGGTTAAGTGAGATGAGGCCATCTCTTACATGGTCATAAGGGAAGGCTTTATGGATGAGACTTGTTTTCAGGAGCTTTTTAAATAAGGGGGAAGAAATGGCTATGTAGTTATAGAATAGAGTGTTTATTAAATGGTACCGCTGAGGAGAAGACTCAAAGGTGGTAGTGATTGAACTAGTCCAGTAGTCACTCTGACATTGGCTAGCAGTCATCTTCTCTTTGCTGGTAAAGAGAGAAGATAGGGAGTAAACAGGGACAGTCTGCCTACTAAAAAACATCAGGGGTCTTGGCCCAGATGACTTTTATGAAGAAATTTGACCCGGTCCATATATATAAAGCTGAAGCAAAAGGAAATACAGAGCAATCATAATAATTTGATCAAGACAGCCAATGAGGGGGATTGAAAAATGCCACCCTAAAATATGCCACTTTGGCATAAGGATTGTCTTGAGTTCAAGGCAATCAAGAAACAGCAGATGCCAAATAAACAACATGAAAACTTTCTGCCCATCTTTACCTAAAAGTTGGGCATAAACTTCTCTTTGTGAAGAGCCCCCCACCTTGTACCAAGAAGGGCAGAATGACTCTTAATCACCAGTGATGTCTCTTGATTCTTTCTTACCAGAAGAAGCTACATAAGAAGGTTTACTAAATAATCTTTCTTTTTCATTTCTCCACATATTTACTTTCCCACAATTTGCTGCCACTAAAAACCTAAAATCCCTTTTCCTTTGTCTTGTCACTTCTCCACAAATTTATTGCTGTTTGTTAAAATAGCATATAAGGACAACCCCCTTGTGTCCCCTCTCACTGTGGGAGCTCTTCTGTCCTCTCAATAAATCTTGCTTTCTCAAAAAAAAAAAAAAGTATATAAGCTCTGGGATCTAACCAACTCTTTGAATTACTCATCATTGAGTTTCTCCCACATGTATGCAAACTGCACACATAAATAAACTCTGTTTTCTTTTCTCCTGTTCATCTGTCTTTTGTCAGTTTAATTGGCAGGGTCCCAGTTACTGAACCTAGCAGGGTTCCTTACAACAGCAAAATTTCCCACAACAACCAAATTCAGATAATTTAGTGACAGCTAAATATTTACCCAAATTTCCCTCTAAACATGCATATTAGCCCATTTTAACTCAATTTGTGAAAATAGGTGGTATAAGCCATTTTAATTAACAGAATGCTATAAAAGACAAAAGGAATAAAGTAGTAATAATAAAATGTCAAATAGAACATACTTTCAATTCAGTCATGTAGAATTTTGTTTCTTTAAATTTTCATTATCAGACTTACAAAATAAATAGCTACTTCTTGATTTTGTTCATTCATAACACAAACATTTTTCTGAGGAGAAATGGACTAACTTTTTTTCTATAGAAGCATAAATGAAAAAGGAAAATGACTCCATAAAATCTAATGTAAAGTGAAAATTTACGATTGTTACTTTGAAAAGATTCAGTATTTAAGATTCCTTAGCCAAGTCTGATGGAATCTCTCTAAATTTCTCTCTCTGGCCACAGCTTCCAATTTTATAGTTTTTTCACTTTTTAATTCAGACTTTATCACTTCCTACCACCCACAAGAGCTCCAATACCACAATTCCTCTGTCTTGATCTAATTTATCAGCATCTTCCCTCTGTATTAAGCCTAGGTAGACCCAATGGTTCTTCAACTCAAATACATTCTTGACAGAATATTCAGGCCCCTTTTTTTTCCACAATAGATCAATTCAACTATCCATTGCATATGCTCCTACAGGTGGCAACCAAATGGATTGCTGTCAGAATGAATGCATGGTCTCCTATTGCAGCCACTTAAATGTCACTTAGAAATGCCTCTTGTCTACCCTGGTCAGCTCATTTTCCCAATCACACTTCAACAGTCAAAAAAAATCTCAACCGTGCTCGGTGGCTCAGGCTGTAATCTCCCACGCCTTTGGAGGCTGAGGTGAGCGAATTGCCTGAGCCCACCAGTTCGAGACCTGCCTGGGCAACTTGGTGAGACCTCATCTCTACAATAAATCAAAAAATAAGCCGGGTGTGTTAGTGCACACCTGTAGTTCCAGCTACTTGGAAGGCTGAGGGGGAAGGGTTGGCGGAACCCAGCAGGTCGAGGCTGCAGAGGCCAGGAGCCGCCACTGCACTCCAGTCTGGGCAACAGAGACACTCCAACTCAAAAAAAGAAAATCTCCCTACTTTTACTTGCCCTCCTGCATACTGTCTGAAAAAAAAAAACTCTATGGAGGCCATCTCTCACCTTCAAGTCTTCCCAACCTACAAATTTACTTACTCTTCTAGATTTATATTTATATTTTTTCTCTTGATGGACCAAATCCCTTGTGAGTGTTCTGAATTTCTTTTTTTTTTTTTTTTTTTTTTT
>NW_007258153.1:5174-19492 GCF_000164805.1 Carlito syrichta | reverse complement strand
TCTGAATTTCTTTTTTTTTTTTTCTTTTATGAGTTGGAGTCTCACTCGGTTGCCCAGACTGGAGTGCAGTGGCTGCTCCCGGCCACCGCAGCCTCGACCTGCTGGACTGCGGCGATCTTTCCGCCTCAGCCTTCCAAGTAGCCGAAATTACAGGCTACCACGCACGGCTGATTTTTTTTTTTTTTAATTGTAGAGATGAGGTCTCGCTGCCCAGGCGGGTCTCGAACCCTCAGGCTCAGGCAATCCACTCACCTCAGCCTCCCAAAGGTGCGGGATTACAGGCTGAGCCACCGAGCCCGGCTCTGAATTTCTTAACTTCTGTCTCCTAAGGGACCTGGCTCCAGAAATTGGTTACCATTGTCTTATCCTTCTCACTTGTTCAATTTGTGTCTCTGCTATTTCTCAGTGAGATATAAGAGAGCAGAGATAGACAATTCAATAAAATCAGGAAAACAATGATTTGAATAAGAAATTCAACCAAAAAATATATCACTAAAATGAGCCAAACAGAAATCTTAGACCTAAATAACTCAATGAATAAAATTAAAAATACAAGCCGGGCTCGGTGGCTCAGCCTGTAATCCCAGCACTTTGGGAGGCTGAGGTGAGTGGATTGCCTGAGCCCGCGGGATCGAGACCCGCCTGGGCAACTTGGCGAGGCCTCAACTCTACAATAAATCAAAAAAAAAAAAGAGAGAGAGAGAGAAAGAAAAGATAAACGAAATGACAAACCATTAGCTAGACTAAGAAAAAAAGAAAGACCGAAGTAAATAAAATCAGAAATGAAAAAGAAGGTGTCAGCCGGGCTCCGTGGCTCAGCCTGTAATCCCGCGCCTTGGGAGGCCGAGGTGAGTGGATTGCCTGAGCCGGCGGGCTCGAGACCCGCTTGGGCAATTTAGCGAGACCTCATCTCTACAATAAATCAAAAAATCAGCCAGGCGTGGTAGCGCACACCTGTAGTTCCAGCTACTCGGAAGGCTGAGGCGGAAGGATCTCCAGAGCCCGGCAGGGCGAGGCTGCGGTGGCCGGGAGCGGCCACTGCACTCCAGTCTGGGTGACGGAGTGAGACTCCCACTCAAAAAGAAAAAAAGAAAAAGAAAAAGAAGGTGTCGCCGGGCTCAGTGGCTCAGCCTGCACCTTGGGTGGCTGAGGTGAGTGGATTGCCTGAGCCCGCGGGTTCGAGACCCGCCTGGGCAGCGAGACCTCCTCTCTACAATAAATCAAAAAATCAGCCGGGGTGGTAGCGCATGCCTGTAATTCCGGCTACTGGGAAGGCTGAGGCAGAAGGATCGCGGGAGTCCAGCAGGTGAGGCTGCGGTGGCCGGGAGCAGCCGCTGCATTCCAGTCTGGGCGACAGAGTGAGACTCCGACTCAAAAAAAAAAAAAAAAAGAAAAAGATGTCACAACAAATATCGAAGGAATAATAAAGATCTTCAGAAACTACTGTGAACAATTATCTGCCAATAAATTTGAAAACCTAGAAGAATCTGATAAATTCCTGGATACATACAACCTACTGAGATTGAACCAAGAAGAAATATAAAACCTGAACAGACCAATAACAAGTAAAAAGATTGAATCACTAATAAAAAGTCTTCCAACAAAGAAAAGTTCAGGAAAAGATGACTTCACTGCTGAATTCTTTCAGACCTTTAAAGAAGAATTAATACCAGTTCTTCTCAAACTATTCCAAAATATTGAAGTAGAAAGGATTCTTTCTAACTCATTCTACAAAGCCAGCATAACCCTGATATTAAAATCAAACAAGAACACGACAAGAACAAAAAACGACAAGCCAATATACCTGATGAACATGGATACAAATCCTCAACAAAATACTAAACCAAATCCAACAACACATGAAAAGAGAACACTACATGGTAAAGTGGGATGTATCACAAGATTATAGGGATAGTTCAACCTACTCAAATCAAAAAACATCATACATCACATCAATAGAATGAGGGACAATTACGTAGAGAAGGAAAGCACCTCAACATAATAAAGTCTGTATATGACAAACCCACAACTAGCATCTTAGGGAATGAGGAAAAGCTGAAAACTTCTCTTCTAAGAACTGGAGTAAAACAAGGAAGCCCACTCTTATTCAGCATGGAACTGGAAGTCCTAGCCAGTGTAATTAGGCAAATGAAAGACATGTGAGTATGTGACATTCAGGTTGAAAAGAGGGAAGTCCAATTGTCCCTGTTTGCAGATGACATGGTCTTACATATAGAAAAACCAAAATATTCTGCCAAAAACCTCTTAGGACTGATAAACAAATTCAGTCTCTTCAATAAATGATGCTGGGACAACTGGATATCCATATGCAGACAAACAAAACTAGACTTGCACCTCTCACCATATACAAAAATCTATTCAAAATGAATCAAAGTCCTAAATGCAAGATCCAAGACGACAAAACTACTAAAAGAAGCCGGGCTCAGTGCCTCAGCCTGTAATCTCGCGCCTTTGGGAGAGTGAGGTGAGCGGATTGCCTAAGCCCGCGGGTTCAAGACCCGCCTGGGCAGACAAGACCTCATTTCTACAATAAATCAAAAAAATTAGCCGGGTGTGTTAACGTGCACACCTGTAGTTCCAGCTACTTGGAAGGCTGAGGCGGAAGGATCGCCGGAGCCCAGCAGGTCGAGGCTGCGGTGGCCGGGAGTGGCCGCTGCACTCCAGTCTGGGCGACAGTGAAACTCCAATTCACCAAAAAAAAAAAAAAAAAAAAACTACCAGAAGAAAACATAATGAAAATGCTTCAGAGCCAGGCTCGGTGGCTCAGCCTGTAATCCCGCGCCTTTGGGAGGCTGAGGTGAGTGAATTGCCTGAGCCCGAGGGTTCGAGACCCGCCCGGGCAGTGAGACCTCATCTCTACAATAAATCAAAAATCAGCCGGGCCTGGTAGCGCATGCCTGTAATTCCAGCTACTTGGAAGGCTGAGGCAGAAGGATCGCCGGAGGCCAGCAGGTCGAGGCTGCGGTGGCCGGGAGCGGCCACTGTACTCCAGTCTGGGCGACAGAGTGAGACTCCAACTCAAAAAAAAGAAAAAGAAAATGCTTCAGAACATTGGTCTGAGAAAAGATTTATGAGTAAGACCTCAAAAGCACAGGCACAAAAGTGAAAATAAATAAATGGGATTATAGCAAACAAAATAGCTTCTGCATAGCAAAAGAAATAATCAATAGAGTGAAAAGACAGCCTACAGAAAGAGAGGAAATATTTGCAAACTACTCATCCAATAGGGTATTAATATATGGACTATATAAGGAATTCAAACATCTCAACAGCAAAAAAATTGTTCAATTATAAAATAGGTATATTATCAAAAGAGGACTGGGTTTTTAAAATGTGGTACATATACATGATGGACTGGTACACAGTCATAAAGAACAAAATCATAAACCTCACAGCAACCTAGATGGACTTACAGTCTATAATACTGAGTGATCTTTCACAGAAACAAAGAACTGAGTATCACATGTTCTCACTCATAAGTGGACCTTGAACAATTATCGTAATACTATAAGAAAAGGATTGGCAGTAGCAGGAAACTGCCAGGAGGGGAGCAGGGAAGTGGGATTGGCAGTAGTGGCAGTCTACCTGGGGAAGGGGGAGCACACCTCATCAAGAAGGGGACCTGCATAATGAATATTTGTATACCTAACCCTGAATTGTACCCCACATATTTAAAATAAAAAAATGAAAAGTTAAAAACAATGGGCATATAATCTGAACAGACATTTTCTCAAATAAGTACATACGAACAGCCAACAAATACATGAAAAATGCTCAAAATCATTCGTCAATGAGAAAACACACATCAAAACCACAATGAGGTATCATCTCATTCCAGTTAGGATGGCTTGTTTCCAAAAGACAAAAAATAACAAATGCTGGTGAGGTTGTGGGAGAAAAGGAACTCATATACTCTGGTGAGAATGTAAGCTAGTACAGCCATTATGGAGAACAGTATGGAGGTTCCTCAAAACACTACAAATAGAAACAATCCCACTGCTTGTAATTTAACCAAAGGAAAGTATGCCACAATGAAGAGCCATCTACCCTTCCACATTTATTGCAGTACTTTTCACAGTAGCCAAGATATGGAATTGACCTAAGTGTCCAACAACAGATGAATGAATAAAGAAAATAGAGAGCCGGGCACAGTGGCTCATGCCTGTATTTCCAGCACTTTGGGAGGTGGAGGCAAGAGGATTACCTAAGCTCAGGGGTTCGAGACCAGCCTGAGCAAATGACAAGACCCTGTCTCTACAATAAATCATAAAATTAACCAGGCGTGCTGGTACGCGCCTGTGCTTCCAGCTACTTGGAAGGCTGAGGTGGAAGCTTCACCTGATCCCAGCAGGCCGAGGCTGCAGTGGCCATAAGCATGCCACTGCATTCCAGCCTGGATGACTGAGTAAGACTAAATCAATTAAAAAGAAAGAAAGAAAAGAAAATGTGGTATATCTACACAATGGAATAGTATTCTGCCATAAGAAATAAGAAAATTATTTCATTGACATTAACATGGATGGAACAGGAGGATATTATACGTGAAATAAGCCAGAAACAAAAAACTAAACACTTCATGTTGTCACTCACGTGGACATTAAAGAAAAGTGATCTCATAGATGTAAAAAGTAGAACAGAGGAAGGATGCTGGAAGCTGGGAAGTGTAAAGGAAAAGGAAGGGATAGAGAGAGATTTAGGAAAAGAAATAAAATTGCAGCTAGAGAGAAGGAATAAGTTCTAGTGTTCTGTGGCACTGTAGGATGAATATAGTTAACAATAATATATAGTTCAAATAGCTAGAAGGAGGATATCGAATGTTCCCAACACAAAGAAAGGATAAATGTTTGAGATGATGAATATGTGAATTACCCTGACCTGATCACTATACATTATATGTATCATAACATCAGTATATACCCCATTATTATGAACAATTATTATCTATCAATTAAAAATTTTTAATGAAATAATGATAAAAATTTTTTAAATAAAAAGAAGAGCAATGGAGTAAATATTTAGAGAAAGAAATGCTTTGACCCTCCCCAGATCACTTTAGATGGATAGTACTCTAATCCTGATATAATTGTCACTACTTAAAACAAAAGACCTCACTCTGCTCAGCCAAAAAGATAAAGTATTAAAAGAAGGTAGGTTTTTTTTTTCTTTGCTGAGTACAGGAAGATTCGATTCAGATCATTTCAATTTAACAAATATTTATTGAGCCCTATTCGTGTATTAGACAATATTAGATACAGGAGATATGAGTAGAGTGTCTTTAAGAAGCTCAAAGTTGGCCGGGCTCGGTGGCTCAGCCTGTAATCCCAGGCTTTGGGAAGCTGAGGTGAGTGGATTGCCTGAGCTCACGGGTTCGAGACTCACCTGGGCAACTTGGCGAGACTTCGTGTCTTCAATAAATCAAAAAATTTGCCAGGCATGGTACCACGTGCCTGTAGTTCTGGCTACTTGGAAGGCTGAGACGGGAGGATCACTGGAGCCCAGCAGGTGGAGGCTGCAGTAGCCGGGAGCATGCCACTGCATTCCAGTCTGGGTGACAGAATGAGACTCCAACTCAAAAAAAAATCAAAAAAAAATCAAAGTTCTATAGAGGCAGATCAGTTGGCCATAATGAAATTCCATTACACAGCCACCAGCATATCTAAACTTTGAAAGTCTCACAACACTAAATATTGATGAAATGTGAAGTAACACATTTTTTTGTGGGAGTATAAATGCTATAATCACTTTGGGGGAAAGTCCAGCAAAAAAATAATAATAACAATGCGAATTTTTAAATAATTTTTTTAAAAAACTAAATGTGTATATTCTATGACTCAGAAATGCCAATCCTAAGACTTAGTATTTACTCAAATATACTTGCACAAGAATATTCATAGTAGCTTTATTCATAATAGCCAGATATTAGAAACAACCCAGGTGTATATCAACTGAAGAATGGATTTGTAATGTGACATATATAAACAATGGAATATTACTTGGTAATAAACTTTTTTATTTCATTAGATGCAGCAAAAGCATTTGATAGAATCCAACATAATTTCTTCTTCTTTTTCTTTTTCTTTTTTTTTTAATTGGAGTCTCACTCTGTCACCCAGGCTGGAGTGCAGTGGCACGCTCATGGTTGCTGCAGCCTCAACCTACTGGGTTCAGGTGATCCATCTGCCTCAGTTTTCCAAATAGCTGGAACTATAGGCACACACCACCACGACTGGCTAATTTTTTTATTATGGTAGAGATTAGGTCTCGCCAAGTTGCCCGGGCTGGTCTCAAACCCATAGGTTCAGGCAATCCTCTCACCTTGGCCTTCCAAGGTGCTAGGATTATAGGCATGAGCCACTGCACCCGACTCAGCATCCCTTCTTGATAAAAACCTTAAAACACCTAGGCATCAAAGAAACATTCCTCAAAACAATAAGCCATCTATGAGATCTGACAATTAGGTTCACGAACTCATCCTTGAAAAAGTGCTATATACCTCATTGTTGAATATCACTATGGTCACTTTCAAAGTACTCTTCTTGGGAAGCTGTTCATCAATGCCAGTGCCTAGTCCACCCGTCAAAGCAATTTTAGAACTCTTTTTCTGGAATGATCATTTATCTTCAGATAAAGAAAAAAGTCACTGGGGGGCACATCAGGTGAGTAGGGAGGGTGATTCAAAACAATTATTTGTTTACTGGCTAAAAACTCCTTCACAGACAGTGCTGTGTGAGCTGGTACATTGTCATGATGCAAGAGCTCCTTTGGGATCATTTTTGCACACACCTTTCTCATACTAAGATTTTTCAGTTAAGATTTTTCTGTTTCTCTATCAATTAGGTCTGCTATGCTTCTCACAGTCAGCCGACAATTTTGACACAATTTGACAAATTTTTGCAATATTTTTGTCAATTCTGCTCATTACTGGCCATCCTGACCTCTCTTCATCAATGATACTTTCTCTCTCTTCAGAAAAACGTTTAATCCAGTTGTACACTGCTGTTTTCTTCATGGCATTATCCCCATAAACTTGAACTAACATGTCCCTGATTTCACTTCTTTTCTTGCCAAGTTTAACATGAAATTTAATATTTGTTCATTGTTCTAACTCAAGCTCGTGATGACACACAAAACATACAACAATAATGAATGCCACTAAGTAAGACACCACCACACGTCGACATGAAAACAGCTATGAGACACTGATATACCAAGGTCATGAAATCTTACAGAGTTTGTACAGTGCTGCCAACGTAAGCATACTGTGGCAAGGTCACAAATTTGATTGTCAGTTCTCATGTGACAAAGTTGCAACCAACATCATGCTTAATGGGCAGAAGCAAGAAGCATTCTGCCCAAGAACTGGAACAAGGATGACCACTCTCACCTCTCCTATTCAACATAGTGCTAGAATTCTAGACAGAGCAATCAGGCAAGAGAAGGAAATCAGGGGTATTCAAATAGGAAAAGAGAAAGTTAAGCTATCCCTCTTTGCAGACGATATGATTCGATAACTAGAAAATCCTAAGGAGTCTGTCAACAGCCTTTTTGCGCTGATAAACAACTTTGGTAAAGTTTCGGGATACAAAATCAAGGCACAAAAGACTGTTGCATTTCTGTACATCAACAACAAACAGGCTGAAAACAAAATAAAAGATATAATTTCATTCAAAATAGCCACAATAAAATGAAATACCTTGGCATGCATCTAACTAGAGAAGTGAAAGACCTTTACAATAAGAACTACAAAACACTGCTCAAGGAAATCAAGGATGATACAAACAAATGGAAAAGCATTCCTGTTCTTGGATTATAAGAATCAATGTTGTCAAGATGTCCATCCTACCCAAGGCAATCTACTGATTCAATGCAAGCCCTATCAAATTGCCAACATCATTTTTCACAGACCCAGAAAAGACAATACAGAAATTCACATGGAAGAAAAAAAATCCTCTGCAAAAAGAACAAAGCTGGAGGCATCACAATTCCAGACTTTAAACTGTCTTACAAAGATATAGTAACCAAGATAGCATGGTATTGGTACAGGAATCAACACAGAGACCAGTGGAATCTGGAAATAAAAATATGATCCCTCAACCAACTCATCTTCAACAAAGTTATCAATAACAAACATTGCAAAAGGAAACCATACTTGACAAATTGTGCTGGGAAAACTGGCTAGTCACGTGCAGAGAAACGAAACTGAACCCTTACCTATCACCATATACCAACTAACTCACCATAAATCAAGGACTTAAATATAAAACCTGAAATTATAATAATCTTAGAAGAAAACATAGGGAACACCCTCCTGGACATTGAGGTAGGCAGTGAATACAAGGCTAAGTCCTCAAAAGTAAATGCAACGAAAACTAAGATAGACAGCCAGGCTTGGGGCTCAGCCTGTAATCTCGCACCTTTGGGAGGCTGAAGTGAGTGGATTGCCTGAGCCCGCGGGTTCAAGACCCGCCTGGGCAACTTGGCGAGGCCTCATCTCTACAATAAATCAAAAATTAGCCGGGTGTGGTAACGTGTGCCTGTAGTTCCAGCTACTTGGAAGCCTGAGGCAGAAGGATCACCGGAGCCCAGCAAGTCGAGGCTGCGGTGGCTGGGAGCGGCCGCTGCACTCCAGTCTGGGCGACACAGTGAGACTACAACTCAAAAAAAAAAAAACTAAGATAGTCAGGTGGGACCTTATCAAACAAAAAGTTTTTGTGCAGCAAAAGAAACCACCAAGAGGGTAAAAGAATGGGAAAAAATGTTTGCAAGCTGTGCTTCTGACAAAGCCATAACATTCAGGGTCTACAAGGAACTCAAACGAATTGAAAGAAAAAAAAACCAAACAACCCCATTTTAAAAAGTGGACAAAGTTCTTGGACAGACACTTCTTGGAGAATGACACACGAACAGCCAACAAACATCTGAAAAAATGTTCAGCCTCACTAATCATAAGAGAAATGCAAATCAAAACTACGACAAGATACCACTTAACACCGATAAGAATGGCTATCATTAATAAGTCAACAAATAACAAGTGCTGGCACACCTGCTGAGAAAAGGGGGCACTTCTACATTGTTGGTGGGAATGTAAGCTAGTTCAACCTCTGTGGAAAGCAATGTGGTGATTTCTCAAATAACTAAAAATTGAGCTACCATACAATCCAGCAATCCTTTTCTGGGAATATACCCAGAAGAACATAAATTGCTCTACCAAAAAGACACCTGCACATGCATGTTTATTCACAATAGCAAAAACATGGAACCAACCCAGATGCCCATTGAAAATGAACTAATTAAAGAAAATATGGTACATATACATAATGGAATATTATGCAACTATAAAGAAGAATGAAATCATGGCCTTCACAACATCTTGGATGCAGCTAGAGACCATCATACTAAGTAAACTATCACAGAAATAACTGAATACCTCATGTCCTTACTCATAAGCAGGCCCTGATCACCGGTCACACGCACAAAAGGTTGGGATTGGCAGACGCTGGACACTGCTGAGGAGGGGAGAGAGGAGGAGGGAGGACGAAATATGGCAACACACTGGGTACCTGGTTCACTATCAGGGGAGAGAAGGCCCACTAGAAGCCCAAACTTCACCTGCATGCAGCCCACTTATGTAGTAAATCCCCAATCGTACCCCACAACTCTAAAATTTAAAAATATGTTTTAAAAACTCTTTTAAAAAATGAACTAGCCGGGCTCGGTGGCTCAGCCTGTAATCCCAGCACTTTGGGAGGTTGAGGTGAGTGGATTGCTTGAGCCCAGGGGTTCAAGACCCGCCTGGGCAACTTGGCGAGACCTCATCTCCACAATAAATCAAAAATTAGCCGGGCGTGGTAGCGTGCGCCTGTAGTTCCAGCTACTTGGAAGGCTGAGGTGGAAGGATCGCCGGAGCCCAGCGGGTCGAGGCTGTGGTGGTCGGGAGCGGCCACTGCACTCCAGTCTGGGTGACAGAGTGAGACTCCAACTCAAAAAAAAAAAAAAAACTACTGGCTGGGCTCGGTAGCTCAGCCTGTAATCCCAGCACTTTGGGAGGCCGAGGTGAGTGGATTGCCTGAGCCTGCAGGTTCAAGACCCACCTGGGCATCTTGGCGAGACCTCAACTCTACAATAAATCAAAAATTAGCAGGGCGTGGTAGCGCGTGCCTGTAATTCCGACTACTTGGAAGGCTGAGGCAGAAGGATCGCCAGAGCCCAGCAGGTCGAGGCTGCAGTGGCCAGGAGCATGCCACTGCACTCCAGTCTGGGCGACAGAGTGAGACTCCAACTCAAAAAAAAAAAAATTAACTACTGATACATATAACATCCAAATCTCAAAAACATTATGCTGAGTTAAAGTCTCACACAAAAAACAATATGCTGAACAATTCCAATTATATAAGGTTCTATAATAGGCAAAACTATTTCCAGAAAAATCAGAATAGTTGTTGCCTCTATAGGAGAGAATGTCCTGGGAAGGGGCATGAGTAAACTGTCCAGGGTTTTTGGTAATGTTCTGTATCTTGATAGATGTGTAAGTTACTCAGTCATATAATATAGCTTCATGTTTCACTTACGGTTTGTGTATGTCATTGTAAATTTTTACAAGAAATTTTAAAAAACAAAAAAATGCAAATAAATATATAACTCTATATGTTACATAGAATTCTGAATTACATATGTTCTGAATTGTTTGGAACAAAGTATATTGATATCTGCAACTGACTTTGAAGAGCACCAAAAAAAGGTGACTTGATGGGTAGAGATAGAGATGTGGCAAAGAAATTTTATTACACAGCTATAAAGAAGGACAAATGTTGGGAGCCAACATCTATAGCTACATGACTGAGGCCTATAAAGGCCCATCTGGAAGATCGCCTCTGACATAGGATATCAGTTATACCTATAATATTGACGTGTGATTAGTGACCAGTGTGCATATATGGCAGTAAAACTTATAAGTAAATCTCAATACACCTGATGGAAAGTGCATAGCAGAATTATTTTTCTCTGTCTTTCTAAGTTTTACTTCTTTCTAGATATTTTTTAACTTCTATTTCCTAGTAGACTGGTTAGTCAGCTTTGGAAAGCTGTTTCCCCTAGGGCTAAGATTAGAAACTAAATGACCATGATAGTTTTGTTGCCCTGCCCCTAGCCAGGCAGAACATTTTCTTTTGTTTCGTTAATTACCGAAACTCTGTCTGCTTCAGCCCATGGCCGCCATCTTGGCAGCCATGCATTTCCTTGTTCAAGAGTGTGACAGCTACTATTTGCTTTTTAGAGTAGACTTGTTAGGATAAAATATATACATATACACTCATAGTTGCGTAAATTTTTGCTTGCTGTTTTGTTTCCTTTTGCTACATTATTCAAATATAATAATTACTATACGATTTATAAAAGAATTAATGATGAGGTATTAGCTTAATAGGATATAGCATAGTATTAAAGTCCAATCACTAGATCATATAAAAATTAAAGTTTAGACATATGAAACATATGAATTATAGTAAAGTTTTGTAGTTTAAGAATAAGTTTTAACTGAGTTATAAGGCATTACGTTAAATCATAATAGGTTAATAGTATAACTGACAGTTAAATCATTTAACTAAACTTATAGATTATAGTATAGTGTTAAGTTGATAATATTAATCGTTAAAAATATTGGGAGTCAGTGAACTTGGATTGAACCTAGAGTTAACTTAGAAAAGTTTTTTGTATTAATCAGGGTTTAGAACAAAGAGTATAATATGAATGATTCATTGAACATTATGGAAAACACTTTGAACGATTTGTATTGAAATTGTGCACCTGTGACCTTAATGTAAGCACGGCAGGCATCATGGAATTCAAATTTTTTTGCTTGGAAATTGCAGATCTCGTGGTGGTCTTGTGATGCATAGTTTGTAAAGCACGGAACTTGTACGCCCCCAGTAAGTGATTATCACACTGCTAGAGGGTATAGAAAATGGTATATAAGTCGGAAGAAGTCCGAATAAAATTTGGCTTCAGTCCTGATCAGACTGTTCCCAGAAGAACTGCCTCCGAGTGGTCTCTTCTCACCGTCCAGATTCTCTGGTGCGGGTCCTAACCCACCCTTGGTCAGTGCTGGTCACCGACAGACAAACATATGGACTTCACAGCAACTTGGATAGATTATATTCGGTGATCTATCACAGAAACAAAGAACAGAATATTGCATATACTCACTCATAAGCAGACCCTGAACATCTACCATAATACTATAAGAAAGAGATTGGCAGTAGTGGGATACTGCCGGGGTACGGGAGGGGGGACACAACATCAATTAGGGTACCTGATCTCAAACCAGGCAGGGCATCAAAGGGAGGCCCAAACTTTACTTGTACGATGACCACTTGTATACCTAATCCTGACTCGTACCCTACATCTTTAAAATTAAATAAATAAAAAGTAAATAAAAGACTTCAAAGAATTAAAAAAGAAGAAAATTTTGAAGCAGAAAAGTTGAAAGAATTTTGCAGTGCTGGTACAATTAATGCAATCACATTGACCAATTAATTAATCAGATCAATCAATTAATTAATTGTATTAATGGAGATAATTTGTGGTGATGGCACAATTGATGTGATTATATCGCATTAAGGTAATTAACTATAATTTATGTAAATACATTAATTATAGGTGTGTAAGGTACTCGGACATATAATGCAGTTGCAAAATTCCTGCAACATTTCTATCTGCTTGAAAATTTTCAGAAAATGTTGAGGAAAATTATATGAGACTATAAAAGACAAATAAGGCTCGGGAGAGTGGAAGATGTAAAAAACTACCTCAATAAGAAGGTAATAAGTTGCGCTGTATGAATAGGATCTCACCAGCAGTCAAAGAAGTTGGTGAAGAAGCATGTTTGGGTGGCTACAAGTAGCCTAATCCTGCTGGAGCAGGGGCTTATATATGATGAAGAGTGACCAGAGATGGGACTGAAATAATAAGCAGAGATCAAATCATAGAAAGGTATATGAGAGGGACCCAAAGAATACCAGAATTATTTTTGGAGGGTCAGCCCCTTGCAGTGCAGGCTTTCCCTGCTAGAAACAAGGGTGTTCTAGGAACCAACTGGCGTTGTTGCAAGAGGCTGTATTCAGCATCAGATTCAGTTAATTTTTTTTTTTTTTTGAGATTCTTTCATTGTGTTTGCCCATTTCATGATGGTTAACTTACAAGTATGCCTGCCCAGGCTGCACTGAGTGTTCAGCAGTTTGGGACCATAAACAGCATGACCCCCATGTCCCACCCTCCCTATTCACCCTATCTCATCCTGAGCAACATTTTTTTGTTTCCCTAGATGAAAAGAGTCCTCAAAGGGAAATGTTTTGCCCATGTGGAAGAGGTGAAACAAAAAAACAGCAGAAGCACTAAAAGGCATCAAAAGCTAGGAGTTCAAAACCTGTTTTGAGCAGCGGTAAAAGCATCTCAACAGGTGTGTTGTATCAAACAAAAGGTAAGAATAAATACATAATTTTGTATAAATAATCTGGGTTTGGGGGTCCTCTCTCATATGTGCCTTGCTAAAGTTTTATCCTATTAGTGATGGAGGGTTATTGTAAATTTTAAACATAGTTGCAGAGTGGTCTTCTTTGTACATTAGAAAGATCACTCTGCAAAGAGTATGAAAGAGAAACTTCCAAAGGCAAAGCTAGGCTGAAGGCTGTTGCAATAGACCAAATATGGATGATAGTGGCCCAAGTTAAGGCAACGAAGTGCAAGTGCTGAGGAGACACAGGATTTGAAAACTGTTTAGGAAAGACCAATGTGGATATCTGTACCTGAAATTTAATTTTGAAATAAAGTTGGAAAGACATAATTTTTTTCTTATCTTAGGTATTGACATATTCCACTGATCTGTACTATTGACTGATAACTTAGGAATGATTATGACCTGAATTAAGTCATGTTTAGAGAATGTCTAATTGAGAAGCAGGTACATCATCCACTCTAGGAATCCAAAAATGAAGACAAACAAAAACAGTTACCTATGCTTCCACAAGGTCAGGATCATTATCATTGTCCACGTCCACATCTCGTCACACTGGAAGGTCTTCAAGGCTAATAACATGCACAGAGCTATCATGAACGATGGTGGTGGCATTTTGAGGTTTTCATCAGTATACTCATTCAAGTGGAGATAAAAGAAACCAAAATAAAAGAATTGTGGGCTTACAGGACAATTGTGGAATAAGCATAAATCCTACTTAGAAAGGTCTATTTTGAGCCGGGCTCAGTGGCTCAGCCTGTAATCCCGCGCCTTTGGGAGGCTGAGGTGA
>NW_007258153.1:1710-4999 GCF_000164805.1 Carlito syrichta | reverse complement strand
AAAAAAAAAAAAAAAAAAAAAGGAAAGGGCTATTTTGAAGATATCTTTTGAAGATAAATTTTGACTCCAGCTTTAGAAGAATCTGACCTTGATGGACAGTGGAAGAAATCACGACGTGTGAGATTTATTTAATAAGAATTTATTTTCTAAAAAATAATTTTTTAAGTTCTACACACAATAATAAGAAACTCTGCACTGTTTGTAAAAAAAAAAAAAAAAAAAAAGACGGTTTAAGAGCTAAGATTGACAGGAGGTAAAATTGACAGTGATCAAGGGGATGTGTGGAGTGAGAGAAAAAGGAAGCGTTGTGATTGATCCTCAAGGTTCTGAGTGAATAATGATAGAATACAAAGGTAGAGGAGGTAAGTCTTAGGGGAGAATATACAATTGGTGAAATGTTTATTTTTTAATGCCTATATTGCATTAAAAAATAAATTCAGGTGGACCTCTTCAGGGGGCTATTGAACATATAAACTCAGGCTCAGTAGGGAAGTCAGCATTAGACTGGTTGATTGATTTTCTTATTTGCTTTTTATCATCTCTTCATACTCTAACTCTTTCCTAGGAGAATTAGGGAGATGACAACCAATATATAGTTAAAGCCATCAGATTGGATGAAACCAGATGCATTACTACCCCGTTACACACTACAAAGGGAAAAATCAATCATGTTCTACAACTCACATAGTATGTTTTTCTTCCATGAGAATACAGTCTACCATGTGTCTATGGAATAGTAGGAAAAACACTAAACAAAGAATCTGAAAACATGGTTTCTGGTTCCAGCTTCCACACTAGCAATATGATCCTGAACAACTCAGGCAAACTCTCAGAGGCCTCTGATGTGAAAAACCTGGATCATATGATCTCTGTGGTCTCTTCCACCTCTGGAAGGGAATTCTCTCTGAGCTCTATCTCCTGGTTCCTCATCCAGCTCTTTTCTTCTCTTCAGTGACATCCGTTTGGCCTCCAAGGTACTAATTAGCACTTCAACTTGAGGAGAGAAAGGAAGGTAAGAAGTGTTTGCTCTTTGCTGGTTGTTGTTACAAGAAAATATTAAAAAGGGAAAAACTGACAGTACTAAAATTAATGTTTAAATCTGGCAGTTTTGGTTTATATGAACTCACCCTGAAGGTAACACAGAAGGTCATAGACAATGTAAATTCAGTTTCACTCCAAGAAAGACTACTGAAACTATGTTCAGCCGGGCTTGGTTGCTCAACCTGTAATCCCAGCTTTGGGAGGCTGAGGTGAGTGAATTGCCTGAGCCCACGGGTTCAAGACCCGCCTGGGCAACTTGGTGAGACCTCATCTCTACAATAAAATAAAAAATTAACCGGGTATGGTAGCGCACGCCTGTAGTTCCAGCTACTTGGAAGGCTGAGGTGGAAGGATTGCCGGCACCCAGCAGGTCGAGGCTGCAGAGGCCGGGAGCGGCCACTGCACTCCAGTCTGGGTGACAGAATGAGACTCCAACTCAAAAATAAAATAAAATAAAACTATGCTCATTTAATGGTGAATGAGGATGTCCTAATATTTTGGTCTTCCCATGCATGTCTATAGAAATCTTTCAATTATAATATTCCAATTATAACAAAAAGTTTTCTGCCAACTGCAGAGTTTAATTTCCCAAAAAGAAAACATACACACAAACACAAATCTTTCTCTTTAAATGTAATTAATGACCAAATGACCTAAAAGGAAAAGATTAAGTTTCTTGGATCAATAAAGATACTTGGATTTGAATAAAATCATTGGGAAATTCTCTGTACTGTCAACCCACTATGTTCAAGTCATGGTAAACTTCACAGAATGCCATAAACAAACCTTCTTCTGATTTGGGGCATACTTTTTCTTTTTTGGGGGAGAGGACACACATTTTCAATGCTCTACAATGATCTTTCCCCTCTCCTCTGTATGGAAAATGCTTACACTAAGTGTTCGCAAACTCGAGTGCATATCATAATCCCATTGTGGGCATGTTAAAAACAGATAGCTGGTCCCTACCCCCAGAGTTTATGATTTGTTAAGTCTGGAAGGGGCCCCAAAATTGGCATTTCTAGCACTTTTCCAGGTAATGCAGGTGCAGCTCCCAGGAATCACACTTTTAAGAACCACTGGTCCTACGGCTACTTCTGTTTCAAAAACTTGGCTCAAATTTCACTCCCTGGGTGAAGATAGGGTGAAGAAGGGAGAACTTCCACCTACTCCTTCTCTTCCCAGAAGGCTGTGGGCAGCTCTGTGGGATGGCTGTTTTGTAGCACTAGTCCCGAATCTGCTCACCAGGTCTGTCTCCACTCCACCTGTACCCCTCTCCTTTGCAAATTCCTTGAAAGGAAGATTCAAATATTTTTCCTGCTTTTATGTATCTCAGTATCTATATCAGATATCTGGTTTGTCTCTACCAGATACTTAATACATGGCATCCCCCCCAAAATACATAAATGAATAGAAGAATAAATATGAAAGCACTTTTAAAGTCAACATACTACCAAAAACATGCTGCAAATGAATTTCCTATAGCTCTAGTTAAAATGCAGACTGATTCGGACAGTCTGGGGTGGGGTCTGAGAGTCTGTATTTTTAACAAGCTCCAGATGAGGATAATACATCTATGAATCACACTTCAAATTGCAAGACTTTATAAAAATGTTCCTAGCCTTGACTGTACATCAGAATCACCCATGGATTTTTGACAAGTGTCTGAGCCACTTCCAAGACCAATTATGTCACCATCTCTAAGTGCGGGGCCTAGACATCGGTATTTTTTAAAAGCTCCTCAGTAATTCTGATGCACAGCCAGGGCTAAGAGCAGTTGATCTCTAAGTAATCACACATGATATATTCAAATCACTTAAACATCCAAATTATGTGTGTTTTAAATTATTAGAATTTTATATTATTTATGATTGTATGAATGCTGACTATACCCCACATATAACTCAATTCTCTTTAAATCACTGGTTTAACATAAAATCATGTCTTTACCCAGCAGATATCATTATCTAAACAGCCAGAAAAGAAAGTTCTGAAAGCATTTCAAATGAAGCCTTACTTATGTTTACTTAAAATCTACTTGAGGCTTCTCAAACTACTAAGGAAAAACAAGATCAACAACAGCTTTAGACAATTATAATTATGATATATATTTTTCTTAGCAATAAGGCAATGTAATTCCTAAAGATAGTGCTATCGACAATGAGGATGGTAAATGACAGATGTCACATCATGTGGCTTCCAGAGTGCTCCATTGTTTTCTTTTGTTTTCTTTTTTTTTTTTTTTTTTTTT
>NW_007258153.1:0-1065 GCF_000164805.1 Carlito syrichta | reverse complement strand
TTTTTTTTTGAGTGGAAGTCTCACTCTGTCACCCAGACTGGAGTGCAGTGGCCGCTCCCGGCCACCGCAGCCTCGACCTGCTGGGCTCTGGCGATCCTTCTGCCTCAGCCTTCCAAGTAGCCGGAATTACAGGCATGCGCTTCCACGCCCGGCTGATTTTTTGATTTATTGTAGAGATGAGGTCTCGCTGCCCAGGCGGGTCTCGAACCCGCGGGCTCAGGCAATCCACTCACCTCAGCCTCCCAAAGGCGCGGGATTACAGGCTGAGCCACCGAGCCCGGCTCAAAAGAAATATCTTAACGACATATAACTTCATCTATTAAGTCACCACAATTCCTTTCAAATATAATCCAATCTACAACTCAATTTCCACCAACTTTTTACAAACATGTCTGTGCCACAATGGAAGGAGTGTTTTCTATGATTCACTTTGATCTTGGTGTTTGAAAAAGCAGCCCAGATATTAAGCCTTTCAGGCCTGGGGTGATCTATTTCAACATTGTTCTAGAAATAGAATGCATAATCCATTCTGGGTCCCTGAGTCCTGGATGCTACACAGCAGATTATGGAGTGTCCTCTTGCCAGAATGTACATAAGAACATGACACACAGGACTAGGAAGAGGTACTCAGCCAACGTTGCAAACTGTCATGTTGCTGCAGCTGGGATGGGAAAGAGAAGCTCAATTATGCATTTGGTCAAATCAAAGTTCAGTGTCCAGAATTAAGTCTCTCTCAAACCTCTTATCCCTCAAGAGTAAAAGATGGAAATGTAAAGCTTTAGAAAGCTAATAGTTGGCTGCACTCGGTGACTCAGCCTGTAATCCCGCGTTTTGGGAGGCTGAGGTAAGTGAATTGCATGAGTTCGCAGGTTCGAGACCCACCTGGGCAACTTGGCGAGACCTCATCGCTACAATAAATCAAAAAATTAGCTGGGCGTGGTAGCACGTGCCTGTAGTTCCAGCTACTTGGAAGGCTGAGGCGGAAGGATCACGGGAGCCCAGTGGGTTGAGGCTGCAGTGGCTGGGAGCAGCCACTGCACTCCAGTCTGGGCGACAGAGTAAGAC
>NW_007258152.1:413663-415900 GCF_000164805.1 Carlito syrichta | reverse complement strand
AGATAAAATCATAAGTCAAAATAAGCGAAAGGGAGAAGTGCAAGAGGGAAAACAGATATACATACCAACTATCAGGTGAGAGAGAGACACAGGGCTGGGAAGAAGTGAAAAAAGACAGGTAAGAAAGATTCCCTAAAGAATACTGATAGCTAAACCGAGATAGGCCAAAAAAATCAAGAAACAGTATAAGTCAGAAGGTAAACACCAAACGTAATCTAGACCAACAGTTTCAATGATAAAATCGTAGGTCAAAATAAGTGATCAGACTAGAGTCACTTCTGTGATCTCCGATTCCAGCCTCTCCCTTTTGTTTTTCGTTGCAGCTTAGGGGTGGGACTTTGTCTCCTGTTTCACACTGTTGCCTTAGGAGCTGAGGTAAAGTTTGTTGCTAGGTGGGTGGGGCAATGGAAGTCTCTGCCTGGAGAATGGCAAGGCAGTTTAAGCAGATCTGTTTTTCTCCGCTTGTCTGGGTCCTCTGGCTTGGGGTCTCACGCTGTGTGCCTCAGCCAGGGTGGACCCGGAGTTCCAGAGCTCCAAAGTTCCAAAAGGCAGGCTATAAATGATGAGAGTGGCACTGGGACCCTACAGAGTATCAGCCAGTGATGGAACCGGTGTCTCTGAGGGGCGGGCGCTCAGAGCCTCCCTGTGTGACCTGCGGTGCTGGGTGCTGGGCCGGGGAGAGAGCTGGAGGGAGCAGGGACCCAAAACTTCCCCGCACGCTGCAATACCTGGCCTTAGGAAATGAGGTAAAGTTTGTTGATAGGTGGGCAGGGCAATGTAAGTCTCTGCCTGGAGAATGGCAAGGCAGTTTAAGCAGATCTGTTTTTCTCTGCTTGTCTGGGTCCTCTGGTTTGGGGTCTCACGCTGAGTGCCTCAGCCAGGGTGGACCCGGAGTTCCAGAGCTCCAAAGTTCCAAAGGGCAGGCTCTAAATGGCAAGAGTGGCGCTGGGACTCTACAGAGGACTTCAGCCAGTAATGGAACCGGTGTCTCTGAGGGGCGGGCGCTCAGAGCCTCCCTGTGCCACCGGCGGTGCCGGGTGCCGGGCCAGGGGAGAGAGCTGGAGGGAGCAGGGACCCAAAACTTCCCCGCACGCTGCAATACCTGGCCTTAGGACATGAGGTAAAGTTTGTTGATAGGTGGGCAGGGCAATGGAAGTCTCTGCCTGGAGAATGGCAAGGCAGTTTAAGCAGGTCTGTTTTTCTCCGCTTGTCTGTGTCCTCTGATTTGGGGTCTCACGCTGAGTGCCTCAGCCAGGGTGGACCCAGAGTTCCAGAGCTCCAAAGTTCCAAAGGGCAGGCTCTAAACAGCGAGAGTGGCACTGGGACTCTACAGAGGACTTCAGCCAGAAATGGAACCAGCGTCTCTGAAGGGCGGGTGCCCAGAGCCTCCTTGTGTGACTGGTGGCTTGATGCCGGGTGCCCGGGCTGGAGACAATGCAGCTGGGGAGGGATCTGGAGGGGGCTGGGACCGGAGACTTCCACACACGAGTAGAACGGCAGCAGTGGGGGGAGGGGCGCAATATCTGGCCTTGTGTGGGACTGACCCCAGCGCGGTTGGTGGTGGGCTGGGGGATGGGGGTAGCGAAGTGATAGCCCTTTTTGGGAACTCACGTTCAGAGAATCTCACAAGTTTCACCTATGCCGTCGCCATCTTGCCCCGTCTCGGAACTGTTTTTTTATGAGGGATAGGTTTCTGGATCATGGAACAAATTTTGGTATTAGAGTAGGTAATTTGATTTGGTATAATGACACGAATATTCAAAAAAATTGCCCATGTGTAAATAAACATGTCATGATGATTTTTCAGAGCATAGTATTTAAGCAGACAAAATCTCCCTCAAAGCTCCTGGTCATTAAAAGAGCAAAAACTTTTGACATTTTGTCTTGTAGCAGTGGCTCACGCCTATAATCCCAGCACTTTGGGAGGCCGAGATGAGAGGATTGCCTGAGCCCACGGGTTTGAGATCAACCTGGGCACCTTGGCAAGACCTCATCTCTACAATAAGTCAAAAAAATTAGCTGAGTGTGGTGGTACGTGCCTGTAGTTCCAGATACTTGGAAGGCTGAGACGGAAGCATCACCTGAGCCCAGCAGGTCGAGGCTACAGTGGCTATGAGTCTATGACTGCCCTCCAGCCTGGGCGACAGACTGAGACTCCAACTCAAAAAAAAAAAAAAAATTGTCTTGTAAATGAGAGGTATGAAAAATTCCTGTTGCTGAGTTTGCCTTAAACTTCT
>NW_007258152.1:365817-413643 GCF_000164805.1 Carlito syrichta | reverse complement strand
CTCACGTTCAGAGAATCTCACCAGTTCACCTATGCCGTCGCCATCTTGCCCTGTCTCCTAATGTTCTTAACACAGACAAAACTTCTTTCTATATCCTGATTAAAGCATTGTTTTCTACTGTAACAGCACAAGATTTCATCAAAATATATATGTATTTAGGAAATTATGAGCTTTTCTTGTGTTTTGGCAATATCAATGACTGTGTTAGGGTTTTTGGTACCAATACACTTTTATATGTACATTTATGTTTATAAATTTTTTTTCTTTCAATTGTTGAGGTCAATGGACAAAAAAACTCCATAATTGAAGCACAGATGCTATTAATAAGAATAGAATGTACAATGTAATTTAGCTTTGTGGGCTTCCTGGAAAGAACCCACTTCCCCTATGATGAGTAGAGTTGTCAGTAGTGACAAGAATGCTATTAAATTTCAAGATGAAGTGTGCTCACCAGTTTAACTGTCAATGCCACAATGCCTTCATGAAGAAAATTCAGGTGCTGTGTTACAATTCAACTCATGATTTTTTGTGGTTCAATAATTTATCTTTATAAAACACCAATGACAGCTAGTAGTCTGTTGTTCCTGTGAGTGAAATATGATGTGCTTGAAATATGTTTTGGGGTTCGCAAACTATGGCTATATACACATAATTTGTAATCAAGTTCATGCATGAGTAGCTGAAATTTAAGTAGGAGCAGTTAAAACTGTATCAAAATCAGATTGAATTCTCCATATATATTATCATAGCAGGAGACTTCAGATATATGTAATAATGAATCTTTGATAAATATTTAAGGACTTCAGAAAGGGAGTAAAAACTAGATGAGAACCAAAAAGAGAAGAATCAGAGAAAGACCATAGCATTACAAAGCTAAAGATAACACTGGATAAATTAAAATTTTCAGACAAATCACAGTTGAAATACCAAAATGAGAATAGGGAATTCCTAATTTAATACTATTTGAACTTCTAAATTGAACCATTGTTATAAACAATGAGTTACCGTGTTTTGCTCAGAGTGTAGTCCATAGCTGTTAGATTCATCTCAAGAAATCTCTAATTATGCCATTTCTTTACTTTATAAACTTCTTACTGAAGAAAGTTTAAACTTTTTTTGAACCTTTCATAAACTTTGTTGAGAGCGGCCACACAGTATTTTGTTTTACTAGATAGCCTTGTGACTATAATTAATGAATTCAAACTTCTTAACTTGAAATTCCAAGTCCCTCATAAACTAGTTTCAACTATTACTTTTTGTCTTACCCCATTCTATATCATAAACTGCGTGCAAAGTGCTCTTACTAAAGTACACACAATTCAATCGTTCATTCAACAAATGTATATGGAGCACTTACAACTTTGGGAACTTAAAGACAAATATATATAGTTTATGTATATTCAGTTATGTATTCAAGGAGCTCAGGAAGGGGTGGAAACCAGGCAAACAAAATGACCTCCAAAATGTTCAGTCCTTAGAAAATCCCTTCATTTCAAGTAGTCTTATCATCCATTCTTATAAATAAAATCTTTTCCATGACGTCTTTCCTATCTCCTAAAAAAAAACCAATCCATTCCTTTTATAGTTCATTGTAATGTCTTTATTTTTGTACTGGGCAATAACAACCTACTTTTATACTTACTTCACTACATATGCCTCCATAAATTGGTAAGTGCCTCTGAAGGCAAGAATAATATTTCAAATAGTTCCTATCTTCAAGACTCTCCAGAATTTGTAACTACCAACCAGTTGGGTTGAATGGGTAAAATAATTTGCATTTACTTAAAAACAAAATCATTGCTATTTTTTTCTTAATCATTTACCTCCTTACAAATGTAGGAGAAAAAAAAGTGATCGTTTCTCTCATACTTGAGAGCAGTGGAAATAAAATCAAACCATTCAATGATAATGAAAGACAATTAACTTTTATAATATTCACAGTACATTTTATGCAATTTTATACTGAATAAAATTTTCATTTTTATAAGGAAAAATAAAGCATTCTTATTGGAAATTAATAAAAGCATGATAATTGTCTTCACTAGATAGCTATAAAATTTTGTGTCTATCATTAATCTAATTTCTTATAATTATTTAAAATTATTTCAGTCTATCATCTTATATAATGTCAAGTAATAAAATTTGTATGATTATTTTTTGGAAATGACTCAAAATTATAAATAAGTACAATTTATAATTTTACATCTACGACAGAATTTTATAACTTTGCACTCAACAAAGGGGAGCTTACTTTTTTAAATATAAAATTGAATAAATACAAATTAATTTCTATCCCAAATATAGATCAATTTACCAGACACATTCAAAAATACAAACTTTAAATAAGAATTTAATGAAGATGATAAAATAACTAAATTCAGATACAATCATTCTGAACCTTATTTTTATATTATGCCAAATATGTTTGTAATACTTATCTAAATTTCAACATGTTGTTATAATCTATATAAATTTACTAGTGATAGATGCACTTGAATTTCAGATAGTGCATTAAAAAGTTCTTCATAAAATGAATATTTTTAAAAATCTCATTTTCTCAGGTAAAAATAACTTTCTCAAAATAAAAAGTCAAATATCACACTTTAATTTCTTGGGCAGGTGGATGGTTAGACTATTATTCATTCTTAAAGCTTTGACTTTAAAAAGAGATAATAACTTTTGCTAGGAAATATTTTTTATTTATTCTTTTTCATAATACATACTAAATATTTGATGGAATTAGGCGCAGTTTAAGGTCACTACTCTTTATGCTTATGCCAATAAGACTTAATAGCCATATAAAATACATTTTCATCTCACTTTCATCTAACTTCCATGAAACAGAGACTTTGATTGCCTTCTTTAATGTCATCTCATTTTCTTGACATAGTAAGAGCTAAATTATAGTATTGTTGAGTATTAAGTGTCTAGTTAAGGAAGAAAAGAAAACATCCTAGGTGCTCTCATATTGTTACTGTGTAGATACACCCCAAGATGATTCACCAACACACCATACATTAGGCATTCTTATAATCCTGGTCAGCACTTAATGACTTTGCTATGTAACAAGTTTAGCTTTGTAATAAACCAATGTAAATACTTTAAGAATAAAGTTACTTATGACTCCTTTCTTAAGATAATGTCATCAAAGTAGAAAGGGTTACGTTTACAAAATGCTAGATAAGGATCTACCATCATGTTTACATGGTGGTAGACAGACAGAGATCTGTTATGTATGTGGACACAGCCCAAATAAAATCATGGGATTTGTTTTTAAAATCTGCCTGCATAGCCCAATGAACCAATTCGAGTTCATTCAGTGATTAAATAAAAAATTTTAGTGGACTCCTCCTTCTTGTTTATTTGTTTATATATCTATTTATTTATTTAGTCGGAGTCTCACTCTGACCCCCAGGCTGGAGTGCAGTGGCACACTCACAGCCACTGCAGCCTTGACCTGCTGGGCACAGGTGATCCTTCTGCTTCAGTCTTTCGAGTAGCTGGAACCACAGGCATGTGCCACCACACCAGGATAATTTTTTGATATATTGTAGAGAAGAGATATTGCCATGTTGCTCAGGCTGGTCTCAAAGCCCTCAGCTCAGGCAATCCTCTCACCTCTGCCTCCCAAAGTGCTGGTATTACAGACATGAGCCACCTCACCTGGCTCCCTCTCTTTTATAATATAAATAATATTTGATTGTTTTTCAAATGTATGGAACTAATTACAGACTATTTCTTGTGTAACCAAGACATTTTTGTTTGAGCCAAAACATTGTCAAGTTGGAAAACGTTTATTTAAACAAACAAGAAAATCAACAGTGGGAAAGAAAGGTGTCTAGTATCCAATTTCTGTCTGCTTGTGTTCCCTTTAAGAATGGAGTGGCAATGAATAAAATAAACAATTGAGATGTATATAACAAAACAATAACAGAAGCCCTTTTCTGTCTTTGTACAGTTCAGAGACAAAAACAGGGGTCACACATCCTCCAGCAAGTCTGCTTCATATTTGATCATCTCTTACAGTTTCCACAAATGTCTCTGGTAGAAGTCATGCTCAATAAAATGCAAACTCGCCTATGAAAATGCCAACATTTTCATTTTGTTTTGATGACTTTCTCAGAGAATAAAAATGTTCAGTTTAGTTTCTTTTTTTATTTGTAGTACCCTTTGAGAAAGAACATCACTTTTAAAAGCCACACAAAGTTTAACTCAAGCATCTGCATTGTTCTTTTTCCCATTAAACTAGCACAAAGGCTAGTGTACTACTTAATGAAGCTATTCACAGCTTAATAAAAAAAAGAATTAGTAACAATAACTGTTATATTCACATTAACTTTATTTTATTCTTTAACATAGAAACTCTTCTGATGTACTATATTATTTCTACCATAATTTGCTTTTAAAAAAAGCTACTGGGAAATATAAATCCAATGATATGAAAACTAAGATATCCTTTGCATTGTTACTGTAGAAATTTGAGTTAATAACATGTCCTGAATCCAGCTAACAAAAGCCTCAAGTTTTGGAAAGTACTAAATTGTATACTAATGATAAGTAGCAGCTCTAAAAAGTGAAAAATAAAAATAAAAAAAATCTTTACCTTGAATTCCACAAACCTGAGTCTTATTCCCAGGCAAGTTTTTATTGGCAAGTATCCACACTTTTTGATTCTTAATCTACTTATTTTGTCATTTTCCAAATGGGAGGTAACTCTTGCTACTCCACAGAATAACTATTTACTGGATTTGTAGTGTTCACATGTAACTTTCTTCAAAGTTCACAGCAAATAAAGACTGATTAAGACCAAAATAAAAAACCTCTGGTGTAAGATTTTTATAAGTCTTCAGTATTCAGTGTAGGCAGTCCTCAACCTTACTTATAAATATCTCCCTTGAAGTAAGTAAATTCATCAGATTTATAAATTTGATTAGCCAAAAGCTTATTTTAAATAATATTCTTCTTTAAAAACAATAGTTATATTAATAATTTATGCTCTGTGGGGTCAGTAACTTTGTTTTTGATGTAGTCATAGTGTCTAGGGCATTGCCTGACACTTAGTATTGAATAAATGAATGGAAGAATTCACTGAATATATCCTCCTTTACTATATTCACAGGATGATTTAGCTCATAACTACATTTCTCATGAATATGTTCTTCATGAATATATTTATTAAAAGACTAAACCTATGACCCTTAGCTTTTGATAAATTGAACAATTCTTAAAATACTACTAATATATTCACATTTATTGAATATATTTAAGAGAAATATATTCATGAATATATTCATAAGAAGAATTCATTCATATTCATGGGATATATTCCAGAAGAATATTCCTTAACCCAATTACTTAATAAATTGGTAAATCTGATGAATTTGGTGAGTCATTCATCAATTGATTCTTGAGATAATTATTTTTGGACAATCCATTTTTAGAGAATTGGTTTTCAGTGAATTAATCTAGAAACACTTCTCTTGACTCTGACCTACAAGATCATTGGCAGGTAGCCACTGTCTATTGAAGTTCGTCACTCCCTAAGCCTGTGGGCTCAGATCACCTCCTGTGAAATCTCTTTTGGAGGATAGATAGGAGCTCCATCTTCCAAAGGGAGAGTGGTTAAAAGCCAATGTCTACTTCAGACCAAGTGCTACCTAATGTGCTCATTCTGGCGGATTCATCTTCTTCTCCCTGGATTTTGTGCCTTCTGAGGTCTTCTATTTTACCTTGAACAGATTTGTTAGTGGGTATGAATTCTTAGTATACTTATTGAAAGCTGAGCTAGACACAAAAAGGATACTCTGATTTTAGCTATTAGTCTAAGCATATAATCTATATAAATCGGATGTAACCAGCCACATGAATATAATTTCTCAATGAATTTTTTTTTTAAACGAGTATCCCTGGCCATCAAAGAACTTAGTTTTTCCTGGGAAGTCATTGTCATTGTAAGCCATAGTTTCTGATGAGATCATTATTTATTGGATATTGGAGAGCAGTAAAAATGATTGAGAACCTTCAAGATAATTGAGACATGATAATGGTGAGATTGCAAGAGCTGACCATTAACTATATGAACCATCTGATTATATCTTTTAGTTTGAGAGGTACAGCAATGATGAGCTTAAGAAGAATGGAGACAAAGAAAGTCTGACAGAGAAAATTTAAATAAAACAGCATGGTAGAATCTATATAGCTTAGATAAAAAGCAAAACAAAAAAAACAAAATGATTCTTACTTTTATATTAGAAGGGTTTTTTTCCCTCTGTGAGTTAAGGCAGTTGCCATCCCATGTATCTGTGAGACATAAAAGAGCTTTAATCATGGTTGATAAGCTAATCAAAGAAAAGTCATCACATCTAGAAATACAATTAGACAAAATTTTTAAAACGACATTATCTTTTAAGGTCATTGAAAATGTCCTGTAGTACCCTTCAAAGTTTTTATGAAGACTTTGTCTACTTTATCACAGTCTCCCAATAATAACTTTTTTCTATACATCACAATGTATGTCAAATAAATGGCATTGATAGTTATTCATTTTGCTAAGTTACTAGTATATTAATATCCTAAGACTGTGTGCATACTTCATGAGATTTTGAACACGTTTATACACATCTATCTCGAGTCTTTAAAGACAACATTTGACTTCATTTTTAAACTATTTTTAAGACATTTCATTAGGTTGCACATTAAAAATCGTCTTGCTTTATTGATTTATTTTATTGAAATATGATGTTCATGCAGAAAATGTTCATGTTATCATTGTATAGCTCAATTAGGTTGTTTTGTTTATTTTTAACTGAACACACCTATGTAACTAGTACCTGGATCAAGAAATAGAACAATACCAACTAGGTTACTGTTAAATTCAATAGTTGATTTTTTTTTTTTTTTTGAATTGGAGTCTCACTCTGTCACCCAGACTGGAGTGCAGTGGCCGCTCCCGGCCACCGCAGCCTCGACCTGCTAGGCCCCAGCGATCCTTCCACCTCAGTCTTCCAAGTAACTGGAACTACAGGCGTGCGCTATCACGTCCGGCTAATTTTTGATTTATTGTAGAGATGAGGTCTCACCAAGTTGCCTAGGCGGGTCTCGAACCCGCGATCTCAGGCAATCCACTCACCTCAGCCTCCCAAAGGCGCGGGATTACAGGCTGAGCCACCGAGCTCGGCTCAATAGTTGATTTTAAGTAGAGGGTTGCTCTTCTAGCAACCAACTCTAAGTATAGTTCAATAAATAAATGCTAAAAACAATAATATAGTTGTACCATATGATACGAAGAAATCCATGTGTGGATCTAACTAATATTATCTTTAGGTAGGGCGTGTCTTATTAATATGAAAATGATAAGTGTTCCTTTGTATCATAGAAATTTAACACTATAAGTCATCTAATTTACTGCAAATTCTCTCAGATAATTGCCTTTGTGAGATACTGCTTGGTAACATCTTTGTTCTAACCATTGGTTAGTATTCCAGAAAATGTCTACAATAGAGGACACATGCTTTTACTAAAAACCCTACTTCTGTCTTCAATGTTCCAGTACTTTCTCGAACTCCACTCCTTATGCTAAATCACAGCAGTGACAATGAAGTTTCTTTTCTATTGGAACTGGTAAAAGATTGTAGTTCTTGCTATGGCACTGGCTTCACCATTTATTTATTCCCATTCATGAAGCCAGCAGGAGTTCCTATCTCCTCTTTACTAAGATACAAGATGCAAGGGACTATTCCTATGTCTGTAACATGAATTCTTCACTTTTCATCTCAGGTGAATTATCCTTCATATACATATTCAGATATTCCATGACCACTGATTTAATATTTAGAGTCATTCAAAACAGCAAGTACAGATTTTTAGCCAAAAATATTAAACTCCAGTAATATAAGTATTTATTTTAATGTACTCTGCATAACATTTTTGTTTGTTTGTTTTTATTTGCTTGTTTGTTTTGAGTCAGAGTCTCTCTGTTGCCCAGGCTAGAGTGCAGTGTGCATGCTCATGGCCACAGCAGTCTTGGCCTACTAGGCTCAAGCAGTCCTTACTCCTCAGCCTTCCATGTAGCTGGAACTACAGGCACGTACCACCACACCTGGCTAATTTTTTGATTTATTGTAGAGACGAAGTTCTACCAAGTTGCCCATGCTGATCTCGAACCCCTGGGCTCAAGCAATCCTCATACCTCAGCCTCCCAAAGTGCTGGGATTACAGGCTTGAACCACTGCACCAGCTTTTTTTTCATATTGATACATGGTCATTGGTCTTTCTCTTCCTGTCTGTGGCATATGAAGCATCTCAGTCTTACTTTAAGTGCTTAGCATTAGTAGGAATCTTATAATTAAGCTGGTATGAATCATATTTTTAGCGATAAAAATTTTCAGGACAAAGATGTTAAGTAATTTGCTCACATAATGTTATTGTCCATACCATCCAAATTCTAAATCAGTTATATTTTAGTATATCACACTGTTCTCCTATCTTATGTGTCCTGTAGTGATTATCACATATATGTTATACATGTATGCAAACTCACATAACTTATGTACATGATCCAATCCATAAAACAATAGTAAAAAATAATATATGTGTGCAAAATTTATGCTATGAGAAAAATGATTTTTAAAATATTTGTTTTATTTTATTTATTAATTTTTGAGTTGGAGTCATCCAACTCTTTCACTCAGGTTGGAGTCCCGTGGCACAATCATGGCACACCGCAGCCTCAATTTCCTGGGCTCAGGCAATCCTTTTACCTCAGTCTCCTGAGTAGCTGGGACTACAGGCACACACCACCAATCCTGGCTATTGTTTTCTTTTTTTGTTTTTTTGGAGAAATGAGGTCCCACTATACTGCCCAGACTTGTCTCAAACTCCTGGGCTCAAGCAATCCTCCTGTCTCAACCTCCCAAAGCGCTGAGATTATAGGTGTGAACCACCATGCCTGGCTTTTTTCATTTTTGACCCTTAACCAGGTACCTCTCACATTTGAGTTAAAATTCACAAGAAGGACTAATTCGAGTTAAAATTCACAAGAAGGACTAGATAGTATGCATTTGTATGCTAAATATATATGAAACTTCAGTCATATAAATATTGTTTCAATGTGCTCACCAGTAGCATTTTTCCACTCCTGTTTTGCCATTAAGAGTAAGAAAAACTCAGCCAGGTGTGGTGGCTCACGCCTACAATCCCAGCACTTTGGGAAGTTGAGGTAAGAAGATTGCCTGAGCCCAAGGGTTCCAGACCAGCCTGGGCAACTTGACGAGACCTCATCTCTACAATAAATCAAAAAAATTAGTCGGGCATGGTGGCACGTTCCTATAGTTCCAGCTACTTGGAAACCTGAGGCAGAAGGATCACCTGAGCCAATCTGGTCAAGGCTGTGGTAGCCACGAGTGTGCCACTGCACTCCAGCCTGGGTGACAGAATGAGAATCCATTTCAAAAAAAAAAAATTACTAAAAGGGTAGTCGCCATTCAAAAAGAACTTTGTTGAATTGAAAATTCTAGAAGAGTGATAGTTCATAAATACCAAGAAATGTACGTTTTAATGGTTCAGTCCTCTTTAATAGTTCAGTTGGAGGAAATGACATTGAGCTGAAATACTCAGAAGCTGCGCCTCATGCTAGGAGTCACACAGAAGAAGTAGTCGAGTAATCTGCAGCCTTGGTAAATCATTGAAGCATTGCCTTTGAATAAAGAATGAAAATTATTCAGTGGCAAGTATTAAAACAAAGTTTTATTAAACAGGAATAATGCAGAATTATCTGAAATGAGAAACTATAGTTTTATTAGGCAATTTATAAGGCAATTTAGAAATAATTATTTCTATTCAACTTATAAAGGATTGTACCTGAACGTAATATTTTAAGATGTCTTCTTTGCAAGAATTCTGATCATAATGATTCTCTGAACTTGGGAGCTTTCTAAGCCCCTGAGTGACCAGATGACCTCTCTAATTTACAAACACTTCTCTCACTGGAGTTATTCAACATACACAGGTATAAAAAGGCTCTATTTAAATGTAAGCCACTTAAATTTAATTTTTTTATGGTTAGTATGAAACACTTTGAAAAAAATATATAGAAGAACACAGAGAATTCACAATACATTTGCTTTTAAAAAAGCCAGTCTTAAATTTCTGACAATTATTAATATTAAGCTTTTACTTTGTTTTATTATAAACATGTAGAAAATAATGAGAAAATAGATTTGAGAATTAACCTGTAATTATTGTCTTCATTTATGATGTTTCTGTTTTTCTTTCTTTAAAATGTTTTTTGCATTACTTCCATAATAGTAATGTGACTGAACTTATAAAAAAAAAAATCACTGACCAATAGCGTCACATAACTCTATTTCATTGTTAATGTGTAAGAGGACAGGAACTATGTACCTTTGAAGAAGAGATAAGATACTTTGTAATCATTCTAATATTCATCTCTCTATATGGATTACAGCATCCTAGAAGAATGGGATCAACAGTTTCAACAGCATATTACAATTAGGCTATGGAAAGTAAGGAAATGCCTATGTTTGGGAGACTTCTTACTAAAGATTTTCAGTTGAATACTAAAATCATCTCAGATACACTCTGCCGTCTCCATTTATGTTTTATTTCTTCTTCCTGAGCTATATAACTCTAATTTATAAAATATAGAAAAATGTCTTATAGAAATTACAAAAACTTCCATTGTCTCTATTTTATTTAAATCTCATTAGAATAGACACAATATTTTCTATTGGGCATGAAAGGGCAAATTTTGTAAGGTTAGGAATCACCATATTTATTTGTATATTGTCTACAATGTCTCACATAGATATGTCCTCAGAAAAAATTAGAGAAATTGTTTTGAATGTCCTTCCCATTTGGACAGTGTGAATTTTCTATAAATGAGGATGATTTTGTGCCTTTAGAGAAAATTATAAGATATTACATTTATATATTTGTGGAACAAAGACAAAGGACCAAAAGTAACTTCGTCAATTTAGACTTAAGAAACAACTTATAATATTAAAGCTCCAGCAATGCCTCTGACCCCCTGCAAAGAACTCCTTGCAACAGCAGTTTATCTGCTTCACGCTGGAGCATATTCCCAGTCATTTTTAGTAGTACATCCACTCATCTGGATTAGGAGCCTGAGCCACCTCACCCTCCAGGGGTAGAGTTCTTGGTACAGTGGTGCATTCTCTGTTCAATGCCCAGAAATATCCCCAGTTATTTGGAGCACACATTCTTCTATATTAGAAGCTTAGGCTGCCCCCTCTTCTTACACAGAAAACTTGGGGCAGTGGAGTTTCCCCAACTCCATGCCTACGCACACTGCTGGCACTTTGCAACTGTACACCAGACCCTGCCTCAGAGCTGGTGCTTGTGTTTGTCATTGGTGGTCAATATTCTCTATCGGGCACAATAGGGCAAATGTAGTAAGGTTAGGAATCACCATATTTATTTTTATATTGTCTACAGTGTCTCACATGGATATATCCTCAGAAAAAAATTAGAGGAATTGATTTGACTGTCCTTACCTTTTGGACAGTGTCAGTTTTCTATAATGAGGAAGATTTTGTGCCACGAAGGTTGGCCTGCTTGGTATGGCCCTACCCATCTTTGTTTCCCCCACTTTGGGGCTAAACAGGGAGCTCAAATCACTGTGTACTCCACAGATCAGCTAATTTCCTAAGGAAACAGAAAGCTTCTCACAATAAGCAAGGATCAGGTAAATACCCATTTCACATCGACAGTAGCTGGCTCTAACCTTAAGCACCACCTGCTGGTCTGGAGGTTGAACAATGCAGTACAATAGGAAATCTGCTGTCACAAGTGCACAGCACTGAAGAATAAGATAGGCTTGCTGAGACCTCCACCACCCTATCCCCACAGGAGGCAGTGAGCCAGCCCACACCTATGTTATACTAATACTACAATCAACTTTTGGGAAAACCAACATACAAAGGCTATCTATAGCCAAAGAACTTATATGGGCTCATTGCCACTGAAAGCACCCAGAATCAAAGTCAAAGGACCTACACAATACACGTTATAGACAACTCCTCAAAGGGGAAGAAACTCTTGTTCAAATAAAAGGAAATTCAAAAAAATAAACAGCAGAGATAGCTTATCCAGATGAGAAAGAACCAGAGAAATAACTCTGAAAGTATGGAAAAACAGCGTGGTGCAACACCCCCAAAGGGCACATTAATTCTCCAGCAATAAATCCTAACCAAAATGAAATCTTTGAAATACCAGATATAAATTCAAAATATTGATTAAAAGGCTCAGTGAGTTCCAAGAGAAACTTGAAAACCAACACAAGAAATTAGTGAAAAAAATTTCAGGATGTGCAAGGAGAGATAGACATCATTTTAAAAAAATACAAACAGAACTTCTAGATATAAAAAAATTCATTGAAGAATTTATAAAATATAGTTGAGAGCTTTAACAATAGGCTATACCAAGTAGAAGAAAGAATTTCAGAGATGGAAGACAGATCTCTTGAATTAATTCAGTCAGACAAAGATAAATGGAAAAACATTTAAAAATGAACAAGGCCTTCAAGAAATGTGGGATTATGAAATATCTAAATCTACAAATCAAAGAAATCTCAGAAAAAGAAACTGTTAATGGGAAAAGTATGAGAAATCTATTCCAGGAATGAATTCAAGAAAACATCCTTGAATCTAAATCTTCAAAGAGATTTAGACATCCAGATACAAAAATCTCAGAGAACTCCTGGAGTGCACATCAACAATTGACGATAGAGAAAATGTGGTATGTGTATGCCGTGGAATACTATGCAGCCATGAAAAGAATGAAATCATTATCTTTGTGGCAACATGAATGAAGCTGGAGGTCATTATCCTAAATGAACCAACTCAGAAAGAAAAAACTAAATACTACATATTCTCTCTTGTATGTGGAATCTAAACTTATGAATATAAAAATGGAAATAATAGACATGGGGAACACTAAAAGAGAGTATTCAGGGAGAGTTCGAATGTTTGAAAACTACCTATCAGGTAGAATGTTCACTATTTGGGGAATGGAGACAATAAAAGCCTAATCACCACCAGTACATAATATGCCCATGTAACAACATGCACTTGTATACCTTGAATCTAAAATAAAACATTTTTGAAAAGAAGTAAATTGTAATATCAATAACGATGAAAACCTATTTTCCTAAAGTGATAAAATAACAATTTCATAACTAAAAATTTCTGCTTAATACAGAAACAAAAGAGTGACTATAAAAATAATAACAAATATTTAAGTTTAAAATTATTTAACTGGTACATTTATTTAAACAGAAAATATGATCCATAAACTTTTAAATAGCAAACATGGAAAGTAAGGAAAGCAAATAATCAGAAAAGTATAAATGAAATGGTAGTATTCTTATTACCCAGTACAGTCAAAGGAAGCAATCAAAAGATGATGGATTGTATAAACCAGGGATTTTAACCTGAGAGAAGAGCTATACAACTGAAATTGTATGCAAAGTTGAGGTACATATGAATAAGAGTTTTTATTAGGACAGGATTCATAGTTTTAATTTGATTCTCAACACAGACCACTACTGAAAATTCTCCTGTATATCTAAATTTAAGTCTTATTTTCTCTTTCCACTTCTCACCTGCCATATTCTCATCACCCCATTCTAGTCATCACTTACCTCCATATTCTCAAATCTAACTTCCACTCATTTTCCCTGTTTTACTTAATATATCAGATACACATGTAGGAGTTGACTGTTCCCTTCTTAAAACAATCTCTTTCTTATAACATCGCATTTTTCTGTTTTCCTTCCTGTTTTACTGTCTACTCTTTCTCTGTATTCTTTCCTGTGTTAAAGAAAAAAATATTTAATGACACTTGTTAAGACAGAAAAAAAAATGCCTCATTCAGGACCATCTCAAGAGGTATAGGGAACACTGCAATAATATTTTACAAGGGGAAAAAGATGGGCCTCACTTTTGAATATAACATGGGCAAGTATGAATTAACAGCCAGGGAGCAGGGTGGTGGGGATCAATGAATTAAAGACTGCTAAGAGGAAACATCAGAGGTAAGGGGAATTCTGGCTATGTTGTTCTAAAAGGATTTTTTTCTGAAGACAGGCCTCAGTGATCAGACTTCACATGGGGGATGGTGGAGGTTGAGAAACCTGATCAGATATTAGGGGTGATTAGATACCAAGAATGGACTGAAGGGGGTGAGGTCATCTTGCTAAACTTACTCAGCAGTGTTCTTTGATAAAACGGAGTTTTATAAGGAATTTCAGCCTGAATTCTTATCTATTTCATTTATTTATTTTTTTATTTTTTATTTTTTGAGTTGGAGTCTCACCTCAGCCTCGACCTGCTGGGCTCTGGCGATCCTTCCGCTCAGCCTTCCAAGTAGCTGGAACTACAGGTGCGCACTACCACACCCGGCTAATTTTTTGATTTATTGTAGAGATGAGGTCTCGCCTGCCCAGGCGGATCTCGAACTCGCAGGCTCAGACAATCCACTCACCTCAACCTCCCAAAGGCGCGGGATTACAGGCAGAGCCACCGAGCCCGGTTTCTTATCTATTTCAGTTCTTGCCCTGGTAACGTTGTCTAGTCCCCTGACTTATGCTTATGACATCAAATTTCAATCTCTAGCCCTTATTTGTTTCTTGAGCTCCAGACCCAAATATACAACTCTCTGACTGATATTTCTACTGAGCTAGCAGACATACTCAACATTGACTCCCTCCCCCAGTCTCCTATTACTTAGTTAAATGGCATCAATTTCCACTCAGTTGCTTAAGGTACAGATCTTTCTCAACTTTTTGATAGTCTATCAATAAGCAAGATCTGTCAGCTAAACCTCTAAAACATATGACAAATCCAATTACTTTTTTTATTCTCCAGTGCTAACATCAGTTCAAGCCTCCATCATCTTTCGATCTAATGACTGTAAGAGCTTCCTAATAAGTCTCTCTGCTTCACTCTCACCTTTTTCTTACCAAGTCTTCACCTATATTTTCTCTCTCATCTCCTCACTCCCCCACCCTTAATTTCTGCACTCTTGTCATTTTAGGGTCTGGTACTTCAACACACCAAGCATGATTTCTCCCAGGGCCTTTGCATGAGAGCATTATGCAGCTGGCCTCATGTCCTTTAAATTTCAGATTTACTGTCACCACCTCAAATCATTACCCGTTTGTCAATCAGTCTTATTTGTTCATTGCAATCTCTGATTTATTTTTTATTAACAATTATCACTGTCTGAAATTTTAAAATATTTATATAGTATTGATGTAAAACTTACATATAATTGATTCACATTATACTCATTAGTCAATATATACTTATGTTCTCTATAATCACAGTGAAAACCAAATTAGCAAATATTGAAAAATTTTTTTCTACAGAAAATACAGGTTCCTGCCATCCTCTGGTCACAATATTTGCTTCAACTAATCAATATATAACCTTGTTTTATGTGTGTTTCTATTTAAAGTTACCTTATCTAATATAAATCATTGATTTGTTAACATGGAACTCACTGTTAATACATCACTCCAACAGCATGATAACTTATACCTAAAACAAGCTTATCTGACAACATATTTTCTTTATGTAAGGCACATAATATATTTCTTGCATGTAGAAACACTAAAGAACACTTCAGCACTACGTTTTAGATGCCACTTTTAGCAACAAATTCAGCAAAATGCACAACATGGCACTAAATATACAGTGAAAAGGGCACTTGTTTACAGGATAAGAGCTGAAACAAGAAGACCAAAGCGTTGCCCTCTTTGATTTAACTTGTGCATCAGGATATTCAGATTTACCACCACTCTCTGTACATGTATAATTCTATGAAAGACCATGAATGTACCCAGGTACTGATTTTGGGTTTACAACTAAATTTTAGCAAGGCAAATTCACAAATACTGAATCTGCAAATAATGAAGATCAACTGTACATGAAATTCACACATCTTAAAAGTGCAATTCAATGGATTTTGATAAATATATATGCTTAGGCAGCAAACACACCAATCAGCATATGGAACATTTTATTACTTCAGAAAGTTCCTCGGGCCAATTTGCAGACCATCCCCACTTACATCCACAATCCCCCATAGGCAACCACTTCTGATTTCTATTACCATAAATTAGTTTTGCCTGTTTCAGAATTTCACATAAAAGAGTTCATACAGTATGTTATTTTTTAAACATAGAGTATGTTTTCTTATACAACACAATGCTTTTCAAATTCACTCATGCTATGGCTAGTGTCGCTATTTCATTCTTCTTTATTTTTGAGCAATATTTCCTTGTCTGAATATACACAGTATGGATATATAACCCAGTTTGGAACTGTTGTGAATAAAGCTGTCAAAGATTCCTGAATAAGTTTATGTAACATTCATTTTGATGTGGGTAGGTAAACACTTAGGATAGGAATTTTTGGATCAGAGGATCAATATATGTTTAACTTTATTTACAAATGGTCAACCAATTTTCCCAAAAGTTTATACAACTTTATATTCTGCTCCAGATGTCAGTCAGTCCTTTTCATTTTTAGACACTGAAATGACTGTAAAATTGTATATCATGGTTTTAAATTCCCTGATGACCAATGATGTCAAGCACTTTTCATGTGTGTATGAGTAATTACTAGAGCTTTATTTATGAGGTGATTTTTGCCCATTTTCTCCTTTAATTATTGATTTGCAAGAGCTTTTCTTGTATTTTAGTGCATTCTATTTTCAGATGTATACTTTGCAAATATTTTCTCCTTAGTCTCTTTCTTACCTTGAATTTTCTTAACTATGTCTATTGATGAGCAAGAGTTTTTAGTTTTAATGAAGTTTAAATTACCAAGTGATTTTTATATTCTCTGGGAAATCTCTGTCAAATTCAAGGTCCTGGATATAGCTCATGCTTGCTTTCAGAAACTTTAAGTTTGGGCTTTTGCCCTTAAGTCTAAAATTCATCTAGAATTGCTGAGTGTGGTGACTCACACCTATAATCTCAGCACTTGGGGAGGCTGAACAAGAGGATTACCTGAGTACAGGAGTTCAAGACCAGCCTGGGCAACTTGGCAAGATCTCGTCTCGACAATAAATAAAAAAAATTAGCTAGCATGTTGGTGCACACCTGTAGTTCCAGCTACTTGGAAGGCTGAGGTGGAAGAATCAATGAGCCCAACAGGTTGAGACTGCAGAGACTATGAACATGCTACTGCATTCCAGCATGGGTGACAGAGTAAGACTCATAGCAAAAAAAAAAAAAAATCTATCTAGAATTAATTTTTTTGTGATTGTGCAAAGTAGGAATCAAAAAATGCATTTTCCTATATTTGTCCTGTTGTTCTAGCACTATGTTATGAAAAAAAAAAAGCAAAATGTGAAAGAAAAAAAACAACTTTTCTTTCTCCATTGAATTGCCTTGGTGTCTTTGTCAAGAAACAACCACATCCACAAGTATATAGGTAATTTCTAATCTCTCTCTGATAACATAATTTTTAAATAAATCTTGAAATCAAGTGATAAACTTTATTTTATCTTTCTTATTATTTTGTATATTTAAGGTTTTTTAATTTTAGAATTTTCTTGACTATTTCTACAAGGATTATTTTTAGGATTTTGATTAGAATTATATGACACATATATATATCCATTAATTTCGTTCTTTAATTTATCTTGTTAATGATTTGGAAGTATCAGTATGGAACTTTAAAAGCTCCCCAAATGAGTCTAATGTGTAGACAAGATGAAAACCACCAGCTTACATCCTTCTTTCTCAGAAGATTCTGGGTATCTGCAAGAAAAGAATTCGTTTCATTCCTAAGATTCTATGTTTCAAATAAATGAAACAGTTATTTCTAACAATACATCTAAAAATGTCATATAATATGGTCTCTCAAATGTGTCTTAAAAGCTCTAGTCAAGTGGTTTTTCCATGTGATTTCCATGTAAAAACAAGCAAGCTTAATTTGGGACAATTTTCTTATGATATGGGATTCATATAGATGATATAAGTAGTTACATGCAGTATTTACATAGAAATATGTGTTCCTCTTTTCTTTTTATCACATAAACAATTGATAATTAATAAGGTATACCATGAGCACATCATAGAACACTGTAACTGTCTAAAGATGGATTCATATTCTGGGAAATTTGACATTACTGAATATTGAGCACAAGACTGAAAACTCTAGTCACTGTAATTTTATTTTAAACAATTTCAAACAGATGTTACATCTTGGTTTGATACTATATTTTAAATACTTTCTTTTTTTCAATATTCATTAAACCAGTCTTTTCTTCTTGTCTCTAATAAGAGCAACATCTGCTTCTTTTTGTTCAATCAAAGCAACCACCTCAAGAGTCTTACTTAAAAAAAAAATCATTAGAAAGACAGCATAGATAGAATATTCTTCATTAACATTTTACATTTGCATTCAAAACAAGTCCATCTAACAATTATAAGTTAGGAAGCTGTCAGAGAAAATATTACAAAACAATTTAGTTATCTTATGAAAAAATAAGACCAGAAGCTGGAACATGGTTTCAAAATTGTTAGTTTTAGATTTTTACGTTAAAATCCTCTTTACAAAAATATCAATTTCCTTTTATGTTGTACAGTTAAAAGTTTTTATCATTATGAATTACTGAGTAACTGGAGATATGTATTATGAATTAAAGTAATATTACATTTTTACACTTAATTGTTACAAAATTTTACACTTAATTTTTTAGTGTAAAATTAAGTAAAAATTGTTGCAATACGATATTTTAAAGACAAAATTACTCTGAAAAATATGTACTCCAGTTTATTTTGGTTTCCTTAATGTTAACTTCAATGAGAAGCCCTTGTTTGGAATTAGATTTAATTTTTGGAAATATTTCACAGACATTCAGAACCATTGATTGGTAACTATGAAGAACTAAGACTGATTTTATTGCATAGCTCAAAATCAGCTTTAAAATCTGTTGATGGGCAACCCCTTTGGATCCCCTCCCACTGTGGGAGCTCTTCTGTCCTCTCAATAAATCCTGCTTTCTCAAAAAAATAAAAATAAAAAAAAAATGGGACAACAACAACAACAGCAAAAAGCCTGTTGACTCTGATAATAACAAGAGATACAGTCAGATACCTTTCCAAATCATCACATTTTTTTGTTTTTTGCCACTGATGTCACACTGTTAAATTGATATGGGGAAGAAGGGCATTTTTTTTCATAAAGAAAACCATTTTTATCATTTTATAATAGTTAATGTTTGCAGAATTAAAGTATAATAACCCAAGTTGATATTTAGAGAATTAGGCACACTCACTGAATCAAAGGCAATAACTAATATTTATGTGCCAGATGTATTCCAAATTATAATAGATACAATTGATCCTCGCAACAGTCCTGTGAAATAAATTATTTCACTATTTCCATTTTACAGAAAAGGAAACTGAGACACAAAATAGTCAACTTACTAAAAACTCAAGCGTTAGGTGAGCAGAAATGAGACTTGTATCCAGACAATTGGACTTAGAGTCCATGTTCTTGTCTATTAAGCTATTCTGCCTCTTGAGGGTGGGTGAATCCAACAGCCCTGGTTTCTCAGCCTTTGACAGCCTCTCATGGAACAAGTTTTGTGTGCCCTAAATATAAGGCAATTCCTATTTTTTCCTAGAAGATCTACATTGTCTACATTTTTACCAACTTGCATAAATAAGCCTGTCAGGGCTGTAGGTGAAAATGTCAGTAATATTTACTATGTGTTGAGAAGATTGCCTACATAAATAATTTAGAAAGCCCATTTTTTGCTCTCACCTTTTAGAAATGATTATGTCTTAATGTCTTCACATGCAACTATAACATCAGTGTTTTTGTCATAACTTTGTGAATCATCTAACACATTTCTGTGAAACAACCTGTCTTAACCTCTAAGTTGTCTGAGATACAGGAATTGTTGCCCATATCTAATGCCATGTCACTGTACATGTTTTCCCAAGCCTCAAATTCCCATTAACAGAAAGCTAAGACACATTTATTTTTTACTGGCCCTGTATGTATGTGCTTATGATCTGTACATTTTGAAACTTACTATATTGCTTTCTTCTTTAGAATGCTTATGTGTCACTACATCAGCAGTTGTAATTGTAAGATAATAAACAACAAAGAAAAATTACTAAATTTAGATCTCAGCTTCCTTCTCTGTGAAATGAAACTAACCACAGTCTCTGTGGTTTTTGTCCTTATAATATTAGATATAGACTTACTGCCTCCTACGTGCCAGGTACCATTCTATTGCTGTACAAATACGAATTACCTTACTCAAAGAAAACCTCTGAAGTAACTACTGTTGTTTGCATTTTAGAGAAGAGAAGACTGGGACATAGAGAGGTTAGGAGTTGCCCGGGATAGCAAGACACAGAGCACATGCAGGCAGTCTGGTTCATGGATGAGTCCTCGTAACTACCACACTGTGTCACCTGCCTTCCTGCTATCCTGCTGCTCACTGCTGTAAAGAGTCAGCACAGAGATTCGCACAGTATGTGTAGGTTGTACTAAGCACATATGCAGTTGTCTGGAAACGTTACCATGTGCGACATGGTCTTCTTTAAGTATCAGTAACCAGTATCCTTTCTTGATATGGTCCTCAGTCATTGTCCAGCATTCAAGCCGTTGCTCCATCTGGGTATATGGATCCCCTGTGAGTCTCTCCATGTTCAGGACTTTCATTGGCTCTAAAATAGTGGTGGAAGAATAATACCTAACAATGAATGAGAAGGGTTTCTTTAATCATGCTTAGTAATATATTCTTTGTTATTTATGACTTGCAAAATTTCTGATAAAACTTGAGATAATGATATATTGATTTTTTTTCCTGAATGAGTGTATTAGTTTATTTATTTTAAGTATGCATCTTATATCATTGATCTGATGGAGTATTCTGAGTGAGTTTCATAAATTTAATTTCAAAAACTCTTACATTTTATTAATATTCAATCTTGTATGAATTTAAAGCTACTAAACAATACTACTAATTTTTTTAAAAGGCTATTCCTTACTGCTTCTCTGAAGTGATAATAATTCTGTACTATTTCCTCTAAGTGATAAATGGCCTAGGAAAAAATAAGGGCAAAACACATTCCAGACCTAGTTTGTCAGGGTGTCACATACTTAGATTTTAATTCATATTTCATACAAAGACATTCGGGTTTCTCTTGTACCACAAGGAATGGACTCAAGCAGAGAACACATATACAGAATCTATTATGTCATCTGTATTCTCACCATTACATTGGATGGCTGAGTTCTGAGTAGTGGGAAAAACTACTGTTTGGGTGTCAAAAGGTCTGGATGAGGGTCCCAGCTTTACAAATTGATCAGATGGCATGTTTGGGGGTCATTGATCAACTTGTTATAAAATGGAATCAGTGAATGCAAAGTTGTCTTTGCTCAGAGTTTAAATCCATGGAAATGAGTTAAATGAATACTCATGGGCTTATTTTAATGTGCCTTGAGGGGAAAAAAAATCTTAGAACTTTCTGGCCAAACCTGTAATATAAAACTTCCATTAAAAGTATAATATTAAGGTAAAAACATAAATGTAAGGAAATATTAAAAGACATGTATATAGTATGTGTGTGATGGTCTAACACACACAAAAATCTGATAGTGCAAATGATTCAAAGCTGGCAGATGAAATTGGATAGTGTCTCATTTTATTTCTAGTCCTAATGTTGTATGAGACATGGACATTCCCAGGAATTGAGCTTCTCTCCAGCTGTGATGGCAAATGGAAGTTGTGTGTGTGTGTGTGTGTGTGTGTGTGTGTGTGTGTGTGTGTTTGCACAGTATAATGTAACTCTGATCATGGATTCACAGGGACTATATAACATGTTTTGTTGTTGGTTTTTGTTTTATTTGTTGTTCTTTTGTTGTAGGAATTCAAACTCTGGAGCCAGATATAAGTTCCACTTCTAGGCTTTGTCAGTTATCAGCTACAGGAGCTTCCACTTTATTAGACTCAGTCACTTATTTATGTATTGAAGATAATGACTTTTTAAAAAATCAGTGAAGTATAAGTGAGTCAATACGAGTAAAGTACTTATCAGAATGACTAGAACATAAAGCTTATAACTGTATATCTCTATATACTCACATATGTAGAGGTCATGAAATTAAATTCTTCTCTGGAAAGAGCCTTCAGAGTATTATTTATATAACATATAAAGAAAATTTAAAAGAAGTAGCATATTTTTCCTTTGAGCAATTGGGACATCATAGCCACATTTAAGAATGAACTTCATTATATTTGAGGTCTATTCTTATCATTGAGTGCTAAGGTACACCTCTTGATGATTAACATTAAAATTTTCAGTAATAATTGGAATTTAAATGAATGGGAATCACAGTTCCAATACAGCCGTAGCTGCTATCCACAAGGCTCCTTTAATCTGGGTTCCAATTTCTTAGTAATTAAGTTTCTAAAAAAAGGATAACCTTTTAATTTTAATCTGATTAGAATAATAGACCTTTTGCCATGAACAATTAAGCTGATTATGTTTTATTTATAAATTAATTTTATGAAGAGAATTTTAATAAAAATGTTTTGAAAGGCTTTCTGGTCTACTATTTAGAATAACTGAAGATATTTATAAGTGATCTTCACTGAATATGTGATTCATTAGGATTAGATTTTGGGATTGAATATTTGCAACATTGATGTCCTTGAGATCTATATCCTTTAAAAAATTATATTTCATAGCAGGTTTGTTAAATATAAAGGCAAAAACCAAAATCAGAATCAAAACCATACAGTGTTACAGTTAATCAACAATAAGTTTTGCTTCATACTTTAAAGCAAAATGTTATGGTGAAGATATGGTCTTTGGTGCATCAGTTCTGTGGGAGGACACAAAGGGACCAACTTGAGAAGGAATTATATGTAAATATATATTCAGTATATACACTTTCTTGTTTGACAGCTAATGATTTTAATTTAAAATAAGCCTTTATAATCTCATAGTAATTTTATAGTACAAGAGATTTTACTTGTGTTGATCTTTGTGCAATATAGACAGGAAAAATAAAACTCTGAGATTAAATGACTTACTAAAGATATTCTTGTCGAAAACAGAACTTGGACTAAAATCATGGTTTTTTTCTTTTCCAGTGAGGAATTATCTTACAAAGTAACCTAAAAGTGGACTCTCATTTAAGAATTTGGGTGCATACAGTTTATTTGACATTGGTCCAATAAATGCGAGAAAAGCAAAGGGAAAGTAAGTCAAGAAAGTGTAGAAAATCACAGAAAGGTTCTTTAATAAATAAATTGCTAAAATGGTCAACTGGGATCAATCTCATTGGAAACTCTGAACAACTGCAGAAACTACTGGCCCTCATGTACCTGATATTCTGGCTTGTCCCTCTTCTACATAATTAGAAACCATTGTAATGTATGGGAGTTGCCTGCAGGTGGTAGCCAGTGTGGGCTGTAGGAATATATTTCACTGAATAACTTGGTAACTGGGCAAGGTCAATTACACGTGTTTTTAGGACAATACAGATTTCCCACAAGATCTATTGACATTAAATTAAACTTAACCAAAACTGTATCTACTGAACTTACATCTTATTCTTAGAATCAATCATATTGCACATGGCTATTTTTAACCTAGAAGTCACAGTCAGCAATGCCAATGATATTTTTGTATTGCTGTCTTTTGTTCCATTATCTAGTTGACCACCTATGAAACTCAGAATACCAAATTCCTAGTTATGATCACCTCTCAGATTCATTCATTTATGTATTCACACCTACTATGTACCTGGCACTGTTTTAAGTGCTGGGTTTTTGGTAGAGAATAAAACAAACAAAATTCATGACCTTAAAGACCTTATAATCAAGCGGCAGAACAGAAAATTAACAAACTAGCAGATGAACATATAGTAAATTTGGTAATGAGAGGATCTATGAGGAAAAATAAAGTGTGAAAAATAAGTGTTGCTGGAAGAGAGGGAAAAATGATATTTTGTATAGAATTGTTAAGAGAAACCTCTTTGATAAGATGACATTTGCAGAGACCTGATGTGAGGAAGGAAAACCATTCATATAATTCACACAAGGCACTCCAGATGGTTCACATAGCACCTCTGAGTTCACCATAATGACTTTGGCCAGGACTTTTAGTGAGTTCAGAAGCAACATAAAGCTATTTTAAAAGAAATAATGTGATCCCAATTACGTCTTTAAGAAATAGAATCCTACTTTTGTGAGGAGAATAGACTACAAATGCAAAGAGTGAAATCAGAACCATTTAGGGGACTATTGAAATATTCTAGACCAAAATTATGGTGAGGTTCATGGGACTGTTTGACTCATTACGTTATTTATACAAGGCATACTGTTTATATAAATTCATAGATACATAAATTCATGTGTCAATATGTTGTATATATTTAGAAATTATTTTGTATTATTTGCTTTAGAGTAAGGATTTTGTATTGTTCTTTATTGAAACAAAATGTGCTCAGTAAGTATTACAAAATCAAAATTTGAAAATTAAATAACTACCTGAGGGATGATTATTAGTACTAATATGAGTATAGACTACAGACATGTGTCTGTCTTCCAAGCTCCAACAGACCTTATGTTTTCTGTTTAACAATATTTCTGTATTATAGTATGAACTAACCAACCACTAGTTTGTGATTTTTGTGTCAAGGACCATCTAGTAAATAGTCTAGGTTGTGCAGGCCATAGTGTTTGGTACAACTATCTGACTTGTTGGGCACATAATGTATAAGCAAATATGTTTGTATTCCAATAAAGTGTATATGGACGCTCAAATTTGAATTGTATATAGTTTTCACATGTCACTCAATATTAGTCTTCCTTTAATTTCTTTTCAATCATTTAAAAAATGAAAAACTATTCTTAGCTCACAGGCTATACAAAAACAGTTGGCAGCAGGTCAGATTTGAGCCATGAGCTGTTGTTTGCAGACCCCTGGTATAAATTATTAGGAGTTGACTTTTATCTGTGCTTCATTGATTTGCTCTCATTCTACTTTTGGATACCTTTGCTTGCTAGGCTTCTCTTTCTTTTGTGAAATTGAAGCATATCCTCGTGTAGCTTCCACCTGTGATTTCTAAGTTTCGCCATCTGGAGCAGAATAGTATAGAATCTCTCTCCTGTGCCTTCACATAGGCCTTCACAAGGTCAAAGAAAGCCACCCCAATGCTCTTGGCTTTCTCTGCCTTTCAGTGTTCCTTAAACTCTCTACAGATACTTACATTTAACAGCCTTCTCCTCTGTTTGTTCTGTAATTTTCTAATTAGTCCTTGTAAAATGAACACAAACTAAACAGAAACTTTAAGCTGTTGTCTGTCTAATGGAGAGTACAATAGAATTTTTGTTTCCGAAGATCATTGTATTAGGCCACAATTAGGTATGATTGCTGGGGGTATGCATATGTTGGTTTATTTTGCTGGTTTTTATTTGTTTGAATATAATGTACCCAATTATAAAGATACATTATTTGTAAGTGATCAGATAATTCTGGTATTATTTTTCATGATTATTAGTGGTTAATTAACATTTATAACTATATATATGCATGCCTTTATTCTTTAATTGCTGTAAACTACCCTTGCCAAACATGGCTATAGAAAGAAAATAAACAGTACAAAACAATAAAGATTTTTAAAATCAGAGTGACATTAGGAGAGTCATAAATCCTTTTTCTGGGAGTTGGATCTATCAAAGCTAAGTAAAAAACAAGCTATTGAAATAGCTCATCATTGTCTTCTAAGTGACTTTGTTCGACCTATTCTTGTCCCCCAACTCCCCCATTGGCATTGATTTCCCGACTAGATTGGCTTATAATATACCATCTTCAGTCCCATTGAGTATAGAACCACTTATGATGCTCATGAAGCATGAGATATCTATGTGAATTATAAGCAGCACTGTATTTTCCTATAGAAAAATATTTAATTTTTACTTAATAGTCTGACTTTGCTGTTATTAAAAATTGTGTTTATCTGAACAATTTAAAGCAAAAAACACATTGACTTTTATTTTGTACTTACCAGGTTCCGGGTTGAATGATGGGCAGTGGCATGAGGTTCGTTTCCTAGCCAAGGAAAATTTTGCTATTCTCACCATTGATGGAGATGAAGCATCAGCAGTTCGAACTAATAGTCCCCTTCAAGTTAAAACTGGCGAGAAGTACTTTTTTGGAGGTAATGCCATTGTTTCTTGGTTAGCTAATCCATGTTAACAGTGCAGTTTCAAAATACAGTTTGATTATGAATAATTTATATTTGATTCAGTGGACTCAGTAGATCTCAGGATAAAACAATTCTATAATTCCATCGAGCTAAAAAGAGTTGAAAATTTTTGTTTGTGATGAGATATTAATGTGATGTCTCTGTGTTCTGGTTCAGTTCAAATCTTTAAAGCATAACACATGAGATTCTGAATTCATTCATTCTCATAATACTCAATAGTTAAGTCCTTGAATATGTACTGGTCACCCCATTGCTGTGTAACTAATTACTCCAAACCTTAGAATCTTAAAATAACACACATTTATTATCTCACAGTTTCTCTAGATTGGGAATTCAGGAATGGATTAACTGAGTGATTCAGACTCAAGGTCTCTTGTGAAGTTGCCCTCAAGCTGTTGGCTGTAGCTGCGTTATTCAAAGCCTTGACTGAACTAGAACATCTGCTCCCCAAAAGACTCACTCACATTGTTGATAGTTGTTGTAGGCTACTTGCCAAGATGCCTCATTTCTCCTCCATTTGGCCTCTGACTCTGCAGTGCCTTTCTTCTTCAAGCAGCCTCTCCTACAGGTGGCTGCAGAGAGAAGGAAAGAGGGAGGGCGAGAAGGCCTGTAACCAAGAAAGTCCCCAACGTAGAAACTGTAGAGATCTTTAAAAATAATCCAATCTTGGCAGTGACATCCCATCACTACTGTTATATATAGTTAGTTAAAAGTGAGACTCTAAATCAGTGTACACATCAAGAAAGGGGATTACACAAGGATATGAATACCAAGAGCCAGGGATTACTGGGGCCATTTTAAGGGTTGCCTGCCATAGGCTACTTTATATAAAAACCCATTTTTATCACAAATGCCTTAGTTCTTAAGTAATGAAAAAATTACAGAAGGAAGATTCTCTTACAATAATTTCTTCTATGTGTGAAAAAGTCATAGCAAGGACCTGCCATATTTTCTAATTGAAGAAATGTGTCCTGCCAGATTACAATAATTTCTCCCATGTGTGAAAAGTGTTGTAGCAAGGATCTGCCATATTTTCTAATTGAAGAAATGTGTCCTGCCAGAAAATGATCTTCTAAATAACTAACAAATTAAGGAACACCTTTTATTAAAGTGCTAGACGCTTATAGCCAATGAGCAGTTTTGAAAATAAAATAAAGTACTGGTGTGTTATTTACATGTATACATCTTTTGCTAAATTACTGTGCTTTTCATCCTAAATGATGCAATGTGAGATCTACAAAATATACCAAATTTATTAAAAAGACTTTGGTAAAGCTTTAAAAAATATGTTACATATGCAGGGGTGCCAATGTATACACATTTTAAGTACGACGTTCGCTCAAAAGATGGTGTTAAGCAAAAATGCTAGCATTACCATGGGACAGGCAGGACAGTCAAAGAAAATGGTGGAAGCATGGTTCAACAGATGTCATACTACACATTACTGCCTTAATTTAATTCAACTTCAAAAAGTAAAACATAGATAACATAGCTTAAAATGTGTATACATTTTTGGCACCCTGTATTTGTCTCTGAAAATACTTCTATTAATATTCATATCTCTATTTTTCATTTACATAAGTATATATCACTGTATGCACACACACATATTTTCTAGTAATTAGAGTAAGACTGCTGGAGAGCAGTCACCTTATTTGTCTTGTCTCCTGCTATATCCCCCAAGGTCCTAGAAAAAAATTCTAGAATCTTGTAGATGAAAAATAAATATTTATAGATGAATTAGTAAAATTCTGTAAAATACGCAAGACAGATATTTTATTCCCGATTGTCTAGAAGAAGAAACAGAAGCCCTAGGCATTTTACTGACTTGCCACTGAGTTTATAGTCAGCACCTGAATTCAAGGTGTCTGATCCCTGTACGAGGGCATTTCTCCCCAACTGATTAGTGACAGCTTAGAAACAGAAATCATGAACTGGGCTTCTGCTTCTTTAATCTTCCATGGTGTTTGTTGGAAGTTAAGACTACATGATTTTTAAAAAGTCTTTCAATAAATATTTGATAAGTAGATGAAAGCCAGATGAGATGTCTTATGAGCAAATGAACTGGACAGATTGATGGGAGAAAAAAACTCAATCACCAAACTGGTTTCCCACCAAAAACATATTCAATATGATGGGCTTGTGGCCAATAGTTTTCACTGCTGTCATAGTGAATGGATCTCAATTATCACTTGGAAAGCTATTGATAATCTCTATTCATCCCTCAACTGGCATATTTTTGGTCATAGATGAGCTTCCTGAATGCCTAAGGCCAATTTTCCTCTATTTCTGTCCTGATAGGTGAGCAAATGACTATAACCATACATTGTGGCATAGAGTTTATAGAATGTGAGATCTTGATGGTGAGCTATTTACTATTGCTTTACAGATTTTGGTTTTTAAATCTAGAAGTCAGGATAATATTGACTTCCTCTTGGGTCTGTAGTCTGCCTTTAGGATATGCTGTCAACAAATGATCATGATGACTTTTTGGTTATATCCTCATGTGAAGCCTCAGAGTGTGTAAGAATCACCAGGAAACTTTGTAACAATTCAGGTTCTTAGGCCCCACCTCTGAAACTTTAAAAGGCAGGGTGCTGAGAAATTGAATAATTCTACACTTTGGTATTCTGATAAACTCGATCTGAGGAACAGAATTATAGATGACCTTAGCCGATTTGCATGCACATCTTTTAGATTCTTGTTGGAAGGTGTCACCCATCAGTCACTGAAAAGTTTGGGTTGTATGAGAATTAGCTACCCTCCTATAGTTTTGCTCCCAGGGAGCAAATAAAAGAAGTATAGGACAAGCTCTGGTATGCATAAAGACATTTATTAAAAGAACGTATTTATTAACAGGCAAGCACAATGCTGTTACTACAGACTCTTCCATAAGCTCAATGAAGTTCCAGATCTCTGACTAGCTGTGTTTTGAATAAAATGTTATCTTGAAGCAACCACACAGAATAGTAGGATTCAGCTATACTCAGAGTTCATGCCAGGCAACAGAAAGCCTTCTGATCAAATGGCTAGCACAGGGTCACTAAGTGATTCTGACTCCAGAACCATCTCTAAGGGTTTAGTTTCTAGGCCTCACCGCAGTCTTATACTATCACCACACGAAGCTGGATGTGTCTCTAAAAGATGTTTATCAAACTCCATATACTTAACATCTTAAAGTTCACCACTGAGATTTCCTAACATTTATCTGACACTTACTTGTATGCTAATTAACAACCTCTAATTTCACCCAAGAAAACCCAATTTGGCATACAGTTGATTAGAGGATTAGTTCATTCAAATGATTAAGTTGATTAGAGAAGCAGACAGCAAAAATCTCAGAGTAGCTACCTCTGGAGTGGCTGCAATGTTTCTGAACTAAGGCTCATGACTGCTTCTACTGATGGCTTTCTGATCCGAATACAAGCTGCCTCTGGGTTGTAACCTCAACTAAAACACACAGGCATACCACTTCATATCACGCACAGGCACACCACTGCATATCACCTATGCTAAAAGTTTTAACTTAGGTTTCAGATGTTATAATAAAAACATCATGAGACACTAGTATAGTGGAAAGAGGAACTGACTTTATTTTAAAATGCAAGCTTTGGAATCATGCACACCTGGTTCCTAATCAAGGCTTTACCACTTAGTTAATGAGATCTTTAATATGTTATCTTACTTTCTTTATCTGTTAAATGGCAATATAATCTGTTTTGTGAACATTCCACAGCATAATCTGTAAAACCCATGTGACCTTGGGGATGCTAAGTGCTGAATGCCTTTCCAATTCATCTTGAATTTTTAACTTGATCAGAGACAATGCCTTCCGAGGAAGATGTGAGACCTCAGACTGTTACTCATCTAACAGTCTCTTATCAGCTTTTGCACTACTCAAAGTATTTCTTTATTGTTAGTCATGAAAAAACAAAGAAAAGTACTTTTTCTGCTCACTGAAAATCTTAAGTAAAGGCATTGCTGCCCTCCTGTACTCAGTTTTGTTTCCAAACCTTTAAACATGTTCACACTTTGTTTCTTTTGAAGTCCTGGTTGTGTAGCTTCCTTTGCAGTCCAGGCTAGGTGGTTTCACACCAGTGTGCAATTTTGTCTCTCTGTACTTGTTCTCTGCTAATCCCAGGAAAGGTTTTAGCTCTCCTTTGTAACACCGTGATCAGATGTTTAAGTACCAAGAATTTTCTTTTGCCATGTTCTTTCTTGGGAATAAGCAGACTGAGAAGGAGATTAGTCATTTGGAATGTTTTTTCAGCAAAAGATGCCTTAGCTGCTTTAACTTGTTTTCTCTTTCTCCAAACTAGAATTCTTTTAGATATACTCCATTAATTTTAATAATCAAAATAATAGACATAATAATTAAATGTATGCATTTCTTGATAATGAGCAAACAATTACTGAAATAGGTTGGAGTCCATGGTTATGAGAAAACAGTGAGATTTCTATTAATCAGTTTGTAAATTTTCTTTGGTATTTTTGTTATCCCTTTTGTTTTCATTAAAAGAAAATGAGGCGAGATAAGGACGTTCTAGAGCCAATCACATTGAAAAGGGAGTCTAAGGAACACAGTAGGGAAGGAGGAAGCTCTCAGGAAGGTACCAAAGCAAGGGAAGAAGGCAAGGGAAAAGGAAGACAGGGGGAGCTGCCCTGAGTTTGACAAGATTTGTGTTAATCAGACTTAATTAAAGAGCACATCCCTTTCTAGCTCACTGGCATACAGCCATCTTGGTCAGTTGGGCCGCTATAACAGAATATCATAAATATGTGGTTTAAACAACAGAAGTATATGTCTCGCAGTTCTGGAGGCTGGGGAGTCCAAGATCAAGGGATCAGGGTTCTGACAGATTCAGCGTCTGGTGAGGGCACTTATCCTGGTTTGCAGATGGCCATTTTTTTCATTATATTTTCTCATGGTAGAGAGAGAGAGAGAAACAGAGACAGAAACAGAGAGGGAGCATGCATTCTCATGTCTCTTCTTATGAGGGCATTAATCTCCAGTCTCATCATGAGGGCTCCACCCTCTTAACTTAATTACTTCCCAAAGGCCCCACCTCCTAATACCAAACTCTTTGGGGTTTAGGGTTTCAAACTATGAGCTTTAAGGACAAAACCATGTAGTCTATAATAATGACCTGACCTTTCAATATTAATTGAAACAGAGCATAGATTTTAAATACATAACTAGATAGGTAGGTAAATATATATCTATATATAGTAGTTCTCTTTTTAAAAAACTAGGAGGATTGTTTCCAGTTTGTGTGCTCCTTAGCTATTCATTATGGGAAAATATCGACAGTCCCTCAAGCATCTGGGTGCCTAACAATTTCCATAGTGATGTAATACACTCCATAAATTAGTCATGAAAAGCCTTCCAGATAGCTCCTCAGAAATCCTGGTGCTGGCAAGTCTGTCACCAAAAATACTGTTTTTATAGAACCTTGAAGAACTCCATTTAGGATCTACTACTACTATTTGGGCCTCTGAAGGGCCAGCTTGCTTGTTTTATACCTACAGGAAATCTATTATTTAGAAGTTTGTTTTTCTACCTCCTTTTTGCTGCTCTCAGAAAAAAAAAGAAAGAAAAAAGAAAAATTGAATGAGATAACTTTTATCTAATAATAACTTGGGGGGGGGCAGCAAAGAGGAGTTAGACATATGTTAGACAATGCATCATTTGAGGGATGTGAAAACTGAATCCTAAACAAACTTTTTGGAACTATGTATAGACTTTCTAGAGATGCTATATCAAAGCACCACAAACAGGATGGCATGAAACAATAGAAATCTGTTCTCTCACAGTTCTAGAGGCAAGAAGTCTAGAACCAAGTTTCAGCCGACTCCTGAGTTCTCTGAGGGCTCTAGGGCAGGGTTCTTTGACTCACTTAGTTTCTGGTGGTTGCCAGCAATCCTTGTTATTTCTTAGTTTGTAGATGCATCACTCCAATCTCTGTCTCGGTCTTCACATGATCTCCCATTTGTGTTTCTGTGCCCAAATTTCCCTTTTGTGATAAGGACACAATTCATGGGATTAGGAACCAACCTAATCATTATTACCTTTGCTTACCCTGATTGCATCTGCAGAAACCCTACTTTCCAACAAGGTCTCATTCATAAATTTGAGGGTTAGGACTTCAAAATAGATTTTTGGAGGACACAATTTAGCCCAATACATATAAGTGATTTGTTTTATAACTCCCTCTTCTTAAATGTTAGTATATTTCTTAAAGGAGATTCATACTTCTGATTTTATACTACCCATTCTCAAAAATGGATCTTATGGAAGTTAAAAGTCAAATGTACATTTTAGAAAAAAACTAAATGGTAGAGGCATTCAAATGAACAGCAATAGCAGCAAAAATTAAAGTACTCTGCACACTGAATTAAAAATACAGGGTTGATCAAATTTCTACTTGTGGTTTTGTGACCTCTGAGTAGGACCAGTAATACAATTGCAAGTAAACCAATTAAAAATATTTCTGAGAGAATTCCATGCCCACACACTTAAGGGAGAGTAATAACTCATTTCTGATAAAGGTTAGAAGATTTTGTATGAAAAAAATGTAGATGATAAGGAAACGTATCATTCATATAAAAGTCCATTCTGTGTATAAAGAACCAACATATGAAGCAAAAGGAGAAAAGTGCCCAGCTAAGACTTGGAGTCCCAGCTCCTGAGTGAGAGTAGAACCATACCTAGGAACTAGGGGAAATAATCTACTTTTATTGCTTTGGCTGACCTGAAGCTTTCAGAAACAGAGAAATTTGGAGCTTAACCTTGATTTGTAGTACAATGGGAATCTACCACTACCAAATAAATAAATATATTGAAGACTTGTAGATAATAATAATACTGGAACTAAAACAACCATATATGCAAAAAATAAAAGAGTGCAATCAAAAGAAGATAAAATCTTAAGGTTGCTGTCATTTCTCTGTAGGATTTAATGTCTTTTCTGAAATAGCATGTGTTTAAAAATAAGTTAGGTCATTCTGTTGTCATGCTGTACTGATCTGGGAATTTAATGCAATGTACGTTTACTGAACAGTAGAGCATATGCTTAAAGTCGTAGAGATATATAGTGAAGTGATCCAAGAGAGTTGTTCATATTAAAACAACAACATGAAAAGTTCAAGAGAACACCCTTGGCACCCTGTGGATATATGTCAAATCTCTTACTAGTAGTAAGAAATTTCCTCACATTTAACATATAAATGCTGAGAGTGTGCTGTCTTACACTTGAAAGATTCTCACAAGAAATACCATCCAAAAAAACAAATATGGTTATTGCCTTGAAAGTTTAATTCCCTATACTTGAACTGTAATTAAATCAATATTTGATTTTCTTTTCACTAGTTGGAAGTAACTGTAAATCATTTTTTATCTTTTTCTAGGCCTGCTTTTCCAAATCTTTGGACTTTCCTTTCAAATGTGCTTTGATGTTTTCTTTCATCTTTTCTGTTGCAGAACTGAGATCTACGTTCATTCATTTATATCCAAAGAGATTAGGGAGTCCCTAATATAACTCAGGTATTATGCTAGAAACTGGCAATGCAGCATGACCAAAAACATGTCATCTCGCTACTCATGAAACTTACAGTTTTTGTTCTCATAGTTCCAAATGTCTCATCTTTATAAAGTTATCATTTTACACTATAGTCATGTGCCAGTTAATGGTGGGAATTTGTTCTGAGAAATGCATGCCTCAAGGAGATTTCATCACTATGTAAACATTGTAGAGGGTGCTCATACAATCTAGATGATACAACCTACTACACATCTAGGCAATATGGGGTAGCCTGTTTCTCCTAGGCTGCAAACTTGTACAGCCTGTTAATGTACTGAATACTGTAGATTATACAATGGGAAGTATTTGTGTATCCAAACGTATCTAACCATAGAAATGGTACAGTAAAAATATTTTGTAAAAAATAAAAAAATGAAAAAATAAAGATTAAAAAATGGTACACCTCTATAAGGCACTTACCATGAATAAAATTTGCAGGACTACAGGTTGCTCTGGGTGAGACTGCTTGTGAGTAGTGAGTGAATGTGAAGGCCTGGGACACTACTGTACACTATTGTAGCCCTTATAATAAATACGGCACTCTTAGACCACTCTAAATTTCTTTTAAAAAATAAAGTCATTGCACTATATTATGATGGTTATGACATTACTAAGTGGTAAAAATTTTTCGGCTTCATTATAAACTTATCAGACCACTAATATGCGCGTTTTCAGTCATTGACTGAAACATCATTATGTGGTACGTGACTATTTTTGTTTAATTCTCTTGTTAATACATATCAACTTTAAATTTCATTTGGGAAACCCTTTGTTTTGCTCTTAAGGCCTTTCCAACCAACTGGGTGAGTCTTATCCGTGCATCAAGAATAATCTCCTTTAGCCAGGCGTGGTAGCTCGCGCCTGTAGTTCCTGCTACTTGGAAGGCTGAGGTAGAAGGATTGCCAGAGCCCAGCAGGTTGAGGCTATAGTGACCGGGAGTGGCCACTGCACTCCAGTCTGGGCAACAGAGTGAGACTCCAACTCAAAAAAAGAATAATATCCTTTACTTAAAGTCAGTTGATTGAAGGTGTTAATCACATCTGTAAAATACCTTCACAGCAACACCTAGATTAGTGTGTGATTTAAGGGGCTGTGCATTATACACATTCAATCTACTCAAATTGACACATAGAACTGACTGACTGTCATGGTGTATTTTTATATACTCTAGATTTGAGACACAAAATAAAAATATGATCCAATGGCCAGTTTAGTCTACAGGTAAAGAAACACCAGAAAATGACTTAACATTTTTCTACTTCCAAGTCTTCTGCATGCTTATTCTATTTTGTTTAGTTTAATTTAGTAGTTCCTGAATTTACCACTTCCATTTTCTCTTTAATACTCTTTATAAGATAAAGTTTGCATGTGCTAACATCCATTTATTTCAGCAAGTCTTTGTAAATTTATACAGTGGTGCAGCCATCACCACAGTTCAGCTTTAAGATCATAATTTTACTACTGAAAAGTTTTGCCTGCCCTGCTGCTATTGATTCCACTCCTACTCCATCCTAGGCAATTGCTGATCTACTTTATTTGGCCACCATACTTTTTCTTTCTAGATACTCCCACATTTCATGGATTTGTGTTTTGTTGTTTGTCTCTTCTCTGATCTACTCTTTCTATGGTTCCCCTTGGTGAATGCCCTACTCCTTAGAGATGTTGCCAGCTCTGCCCTTGTCCACGGAAACTGCCTGGCTGGCTCTCTCACGCTTGGCCCCCACATTCCCATCCAGCCCAGCAGCCCTGGGCCCTCTGGTCCTGCTCTACTTTCTCCCTCCTCTACCACAATACTTAACCCCTTTCTAACATTCTACATCTTCTATTATTTATGATATGGATAGCTTATTGTTGAAGCCCCCACAATATTGTTAGCACTAAGAGGGCAACAATATTTGTCTTTTCTCTTCCTTTTCTTATGTATCTCAAGTTGTGGAGAAAAGAATGTCTGACACATAATAGATTCTTAGTATATATTTATTCATCAAATAGATTAATCAACATTCCTTTGTGTATATGTTTAATGATTACATTCCAAGGGGACTACAGGACTTCTTATCCCCACTTATTATTAGATTCTTCCACCCCCCCCAAATTAAGTAAGAGATGTTTATTGTGCTGACAAAGTATAGCCACTGGTATTTCATTGTTATAATATTACTTACTAATGTGTAACCTGTCTTGGCCTTGAAGATAAAAGTAATTGTTTATCAGAGCAGATACATGTATGTAAGTACTAAATGTACAGTTAAAAAATAGTAGAGTTGAAGCCAGGCTCGGTGGCTCAGCCTGTAATCCCACGCCTTTGGGAGGCTGAGGTGAGTGGATTTCCTGAGCCCGCGGGTTCGAGACCCACCTGGACAGCGAGACCTCATCTCTACAATAAATCCAAAAATCAGCCAGGCATGGTAGCGCATGCCTGTAATTCCGGCTACTCGGAAGGCTGAGGTGGAAGGATCGCCGGTGCCCAGCAGGTCGAGGCTGCGGTGACTGGGAGCGGCCACTGCACTCCAGTCCGGGCAACAGAGTGAGACTCCAACTTAAAAAAAAAAACAATAGTAGAGTTGAGATTAAAACCCAGTGTATTTATTAAATATTTGCTAAAAACATGACATTATTAGTCATGTTAAAGCAGTGTACAAATCAGTTAACAAAAATCCTTCTTTTTGAAAGATTACATTCCAGTTGGGATAGCAAACAAATACATTGTTTATGTGAGTGCATTTTAGAAAAAAAAAAATAAAGCAGAGAAGAAATTGAAATCTCTTTGAGGGGGAGAAGGAGTGAGGATACCACGTAAAATAAGAGGGCCAGAAAAAGCCTCGATTGAAAAGGTGACATTTGTGCAAAGACCTCAGAGAGGTGAGAAGATGTGAGAAAACGACATCCCTGGTAGAGGGAGAAGTGTAAACAGGTAAACAGCTGGTGTGTGCAGGGAGTGTTTAAGAAAGGAGGCCAGTGTAACCAGAGAAAAATGAGGGCTCAATTGTGAAAGGTCTTTTCCATGATTGAGGTGGAATCCTTTAAATGTTGGAACAGGTGAATCTAATTTACATTTTAAAGTAATCTCTCAGGCTGCTGTTTTGATAAAAGGCTGTAGGTTGATGAGAAATAACAGTGGAGACTATTTCAATAATCTATATAAAGGAAACTAAACTAGATTGTAGCAGTGAACAGGAGGGAATGATCAATTCCGGTGTACATTTGGAGGTCAAGCTAGCAGGATTTGCAGACAGGAAATGGTATGTGAAAGACCAAAAGGAGTCAAGGATAACTCCAGTCTTCCTGACAAAAAAGGCTCATCTCTACCCTTCCCACTATTTCACTTTCTCCTTCCCCTTTCTCATGTTGGAGTCCACTTGACCATGTTTCCCTGGAAATTGCTTTTGACCTATGCATCTTAAAACTAGCAAAGATATTGTCCATGCAGTCACCAGACATTCTTCTTCCAAAATTAACAAGACCTCAAACAGCTCACCCTTTATGTCAACAACACATACACTTTCCCAGTTCCCAGCATCCTCTCTGTCCTTGTTTCCCTTGATGGGTTCTTAGTTCCTAAATACCTTTAATCAAGTCTTGACTAAATGATCTTTCTGCTGCATCATATACAAATTGGAGTATAACTAGGGTCAGGTATCTATTGATTTAAAACCTGCTTTGGTAAATCAAAATCCAATTCATCTCCAATTTGGGGACCACCTTGACATTTAGAAATAAACAAGAAGAGATCCCTGATTTAAAAATATAAAACTGTTATAATAACCGTTATTGCTTTTTAGAATACTAGTTCACATATAACCTCCTCATGTGTATAGGTCCAGCTTGGGAATACAGCCTAATTGTAATCTTTTCCCCTTGGTCTTTGTTCCAATTGTGGTACAACTATTTGGTGAAAGTTGGAAGTTAGGAAATAAACTATTTATTGCCTTTTTAAAAGTAAGCTGAAAACTAACCATCCTCAACATTTGCATAGCTCTGAAAGTTCTTTATTAATATTGAGTACTTGGGTACCCTATCTCACTTTTGCGTAATATGCCTCTCTTTAAAATGCTAATTTTGTATTAATGACAGGCACCAGCATTTTCTAAGCAACTGACTAGCAATTTATTACTTGGTAGAGTGAAAAATGAGAAAGTCATGCCTTAGAACCTTAGCAATTTCTGTAAATTGTTAACAGTTAATTTAATTAGGATTGGCTTACATTATATAATTGAATTTTTAAAACTTTTTTGAGTTGGAGTCTCACTCTGTTGCCCAGGCTGGAGTGCAGTGGCATGCTCATGGTCACTAAAACGTTGACCTGTTGAGCTCAGGCGATCCTTCCACTACTGCCTTTCAAGTAGCTGGAACTACAGGTGTGCACCACCATGTCTGGCTTTTTTTTTTTTTTTTGAGTTGGAGTCTCACTCTGTCACCCAGACAGGAGTGCAGTGGCCGCTCCCGGCCACCGCAGCCTCGACCTGCTGGGCTCTGGCAATCCTTCCACCTCAGCCTTCCAAGGAACTGGAACTACAGGCGCGAGCTACCACGCCCGGCTAATTTTTTGATTTGTTGTAGAGATGAAGTCTCGCCAAGTTGCCCGGGTGGGTCTCGAACCCATGGGCTCAGGCAATCCACTCACCTCAGCCTCCCAAAGTGTGGGATTACAGGCTGAGCCACCGAGCCCAGCTGCCTGGCTTATTCTTTTAAATTTATTATGGAGATGAGGTCTCAATAAGTTGCCCAGGCTGGTCTCGAACCCCTGAGCATAGGCAATCTTTTCGCCTCAGCCTCCCAAGGTGCTGGGATTACAGGCTTAAGCCACCGTGCCCAGCCAGAATTTATTTTTATTTACTACTTTCAAATCTATCAGTTAACTTTTGGGGGGTATATTTTTATTTGTGCTTTTAATATGTCACCCTGGTTCATTGTCATATGTGATTGTTTTTTCTTTTTTTCTTTTTTTTTTTTTTGCTGAGAGGAGTTGGGTCTCCCTCAATTGTAGTAACTCTTTCTCAATTAATTTCTCAAGGAAAATTTTATTATACAAAAACAAGTCCTAGTCCTTGAAAAATTTGGGTCAATATTTGCTCTTCCATGCAAAGTCTTTGCCCACTTTTAAAAAACACATTTTAAGCCATCTTTTTCCATTGTGAAAATATCAATAAGGAAAGATACATTTCTTTTTTCAATCTAATTCCAAATAACTTTCCATCTTTTTTTGTTTGTTTTCCAATTATATGCATAAAAGAAAAAGGCAAAGAAGAGGAAGGGAATTGCATAATGAAACTGAAAATATTAACCTCATCAGAAACTGTTTTTCCTTCTTTGAGATAGGAACATATTCATTATGTAGTCCAAGGTTCCTAAGACTTTTGTTATAGCTCCCACAAGTAAAAGTTTTTTATTAGAGCTGTGTTTTGAACTAATTATCATTAAAATTATTATGATATTGTGCATGCCTTTGCATTTTTCTGGATCTTACAACTGATGTGCATTGGGAATATTCAAATTTAAGAAAGAATTGTAAGACATTTTCAAAAAAATGCATAATGAAATTACAAAAACTCTTTGATTTTAAAGAATTGGCTTAACCCTGTGGTCATTTACTGCCGGCAACCTCTGATTTCTCTCTCTTTATATTCATTTTACTTCTTTAAAATTACTAGCCTAAAAGACCATAATGTTCTGATCATGGAAATACTATCGATAATTCTAAAGATACATAAATTAGATATGACTTTTGTGTGTGAACCTTTTAGAAAATATCTTCTAAATTTAAAATGCTCTTAAGCAAAAGAAAAATACTGGCCACATTTTAAAATGGTGATGACTTGTGTATCTGGTGCAAATATGTGATAGGTATCGAGTGATTACTTGGAGAACATAAATATTTCTACAGATTATTCTATCCTGTTGATTTACAATGCTTTACCAAAAAGTAAGGAGAAGAAATATTTTGTTTTTATTTTACAAGTAGTGTGGGTTAAAGAAAAAATTATTCAATAATTCTTGTTAAAGCACAGTAAAGAAGACTGTATTCAGGACTAACACAGTAGATATAGAAACCAGCAATGGAATTTTGCAGTGGGAGGATAAGATCGGGCTCAACTTCAAATGCAGCAAGGGCAAGTGGGAATTTATAACCAAGGAGCAGGGTTGGGCTCAGTGGATAGAAAATTAATAGGGAGAAACATCAGGGGGTAAAGGGATTTCCAGCTAAACCAAACTAACCAGGACTTTTGCTGGATGGACTGAGTGGTCACACATCAGCTTTGGGGTGGCAGAGGATGAGGAACCTGATCAGGTATCAAGGATGGGGGCGGTTCTGACCAAGCTCACTTAGCAGGGTTTTTTTGCTAAAACTGAATTTTACAAGAAAGTGCACAGAAGGATCTAGGAGAAAGTTCAAAGCCTGGTTAACTTTTGGTAAAGCTTTTGACAAAGAATCTTTGTCATAGGTCAGTTCAGGTACTCTAGGAAGCAGAAGTTAAGGCAGAATTATACAATCAAGACTGTACTTATTGGGCAAGTACTTCTGAAAGATAGAGGGGTTAAAGAGGAGAAGTTCTGACACCTGAGAATGGCAAAAGGGAAGGAAGGAGGCATAGGAAGAGCCCCAGATGGTCGCACAGCTCTGAGACAGTATTGGCCAAGGTCTCTAGCACTCCAATTGTCTGTTAGAATCCAGAAATAGCCTGGATCTCGTATTCCTGCTGTGTTCAGACAGGGCAGTCTGGGGCAGCATGGCCTCAGCAGGTGAGCAGCTGTGGACCCTATGCAGAGCAACCAACTCTGACCTCAGGCAGGAAGGGAGATATGACTAGCGCCCCTTCTCAGCTGCCACAAGTCATTTGGCAATGACACAAAAAATGCAAAAGCAAAATATAGTTTTAGAAAATTTGTTTCTGACACTTCTTTACAAGCTAGAGAGAAGCTTGTAGGTTTTTTTCTTTTTTCCAGTGAAACTGGTACTTCTGTTTGCATTTCAAATTCTCTAGGACTGAACATTTAAGTAGAGGAGATGAATTTAGGGTACTGATCTTTTAAAATCGCAGAACATTCAAATAATACTATTGTTACATTGTAGAAACAAAAGCAAAATAAGATCCATTGCTAGTAGTCTGTCATTGTTTATTTTTGTCTACCTGCTTGTCTTTGTTTTTCCTTAAGGCAATCAATTAATCAACTAGAAAGTAAGTTTTCTTAGGTTGTATGTATGTGTGTGTGTTTTCATTGTTGAGTTTTTTTAAAAGATCGCAGACTTAAAGATAAGTCAGTTTTTCTAGTCTGGTTCACCCATAAACCAATCAAATAGAGGCTTTGCTAAACTCTCCCCCACCTTTATTTTCAAAATTCCTTTTTCTGCTTTGATTTACCACTTGTCCATCTCAGCAGCTAGCTATCCCTCAAATAATTAAGAAATATTATCTACTCTCCAAGAAAATTGTATAGTAGTAAGAAATTTTGTAAGACTTTTTGGCCTTCAAGACCCTAAAATGGTTGAATCTCTAAAGGTGAAATTTCAAGTCTTTATAGGCATGGGGAGTGGGGTAGGGTTTGGGAATGCAGGTCAAAGACCTTCCTAATAACATCCAAGTCAGCTTACTTCAGAAGCCGGCCCTAAAATGATAATGTCTTCAACAATTTTCCTTTCAAAAAAATGTTCAAGCCTCTCTAATATCTGACCTTCTTCCCTGAAGTTGAACATAATTAGTACCAAAGTTGATACAGCACTATTCCTCTCTGGAACCCTGTTCTGCAACAAAAAATTCACTCCATAACATTACACAGAAGACTGAGGTTGGAAAGATAGACTTTTTCTTTTCTTAATTTTATGTTATTTTATTATAGGAATGTGGAATATAAGTTAGAATTTGCTACATAAGTAGGCTGCATGCAGGTGAAGTTTGGGTTTCTAACTGGCCCTCTCTCTCCCTGATAATGAACCAGGTACCCTTTGTGTTGTCCTGTGCCCCCACTCTCCTTCCTTCTTCCTTCCCTTAGCAGTGCTCAGTGACTGCTGATCCTTCCCTTGTACTATTGTTTCCACAGACTTTTATTAGATGAGTGTATAAATATGAAATTTGAATAAGATTGTGCTTTGCCAGCACTGGACTGTGTGGTATTTCTATCAGAAGAAGCTAAATGCCTCAGAAAACCAGCAATAAAAAAAAATCTTTTAATACCTTCAGGATTTTTCCTATAATCTATGGGTTATTGAGCAACCTAAGTTATGTGACTTGAGAAGTGAATATATATACATGATTTTAGGTTTAATACTGCAAAGACAAGAATATTTGAAGGGCAAAAAAATACATGTAATGAGAGACTGGCTCCTGAAAAACAAGTAGTCAACATTATATACGGGGGGGGGAAAGCTTAAAAATCAAAAGAAGGAGAAATTTCAGTTGGGCTTTAGGGTGGAGATATGCACTATTGGGCTGAGTGAAGCAGGGAGGTAATGACCACTTCATAGAAACTTAGAAGAGAAGAATTCTACCCTTTAGGCTAGTGTACACCCTCTAGGCTAGTGTAAAAGCTGGTTTAAAGACCAACAGGTAGAGATTATATGTATTGGCTAAGATAGTGCGTATTTTGGAACAAATTATTGCACTTTAATGTACATAAGCACTTTTTAGGCTACTTTGCAAAATAAAAAGAGTATTGGGCTGGATTCTTAGCAACAATCAGATTTAGTAGGTCTGAGGTAGGGCCCAGAAATCTGCATTTTAACAGGCATACAGGTGAATTTTTTTCCTTTTTGAAAAAATATTTTATTGATATATACTTCACATACCATAAAATTCACAACTTAAAGCGTACAATTCAATAATTCTTATATATTCACAGTTTTGTAACTGTCACCACAGTCTAATGTTAGGTCATTTTTATCACCTTAAATAGATCCTAAACCTATTAGGGGTCACTATGAATTCTCCCATTTCCCCTTCCAACCAGTTCTGGAGAACTTCTAATCTACTTTCTGTCTCTATGGATTTGTTTGTTCTGGACATTTTATATAAATAGAGTCACATGATAGATTATCTTTTGTAGCTTACTTTTTTCATTTAGGATTATGTTTTCAAAGTTTATGCAATTGTAGTACATTTAAGTCATGTGTCAGCAGTTTATTGTTATTTATTGCTGAATAATACTCCATTGTATAGCTATATGACATTTTATTTATTCGTTCACAAGTTAATGGACCTTTAGGTCTTCCTACTTTTTGGCTTTTATAAATAATACTGATATGAGCATTTGTGTACAAGTTTTTGCATATGCATGTTTTTCTTTCTCTTGAGTATATACCTAGGAGTGGAATTGGTATGTCATATGGTAAGTCTATGTTTGTTATTTTGAAGAACTACTAAATTCTTTTCTGGATGGTCTCCATGCCAGTTATCTTCTCTTTATATTTTGAGAAACACTAATGTAGGCAATTATTTGGGATTCAAATGTGAGAGAAAAAAAGCTATTGTTGCATTCTGATAATAAAAATCCTAGATTCCATAAAATAGAAGTGGAAATTAGAAAAGAAAAAAAGAAAGCATTAGAAAATAATAAAATGCTGAGTAATGATGTGAGAGTAATGTCATCAAGCATCAAGTTAGAGATAGACATTTGCACATCATCAAAACAAGATTATTTCTAATGATTAAACAATACAGGACAGTTTATGATAATACACATTTAACAAAAAGTATTGACAAGATTTTATTTTTACTTAGTTAGTGGGATACAATAAGTTTAGTACTCAATCACTTTTTAAAATAAAGTTTACTAAGATTCAAGTACAAGCAGTAAATTGTATAGTTCTATGGATTTTGATTCATATACTTTTGAAAGAATATAAATAATGGTTACAAATCCCATTTTATGTTACAGAATAAAGTAACTATATACAAGAATGTTTATTGAAACCTCATAGTAGTTATCAATAACTAGAAATAATCCAAATGAGCAACAGCAGAAAAATGATAAAGTATATTGTAGCAAGTCTACAATGGAGAATTATGCAGCAATCAAAAGTCATGATTTTGAGTAGTATTAAATGACATCGAAATATATATAATGATACAGTTTTACTGTAATGGGGATAAAATATTCTTATATAATATGAAATGATTATTTCTTTCTTCTAGTTGTGACCATCTAATGTTTTCCATATCAATGAATGTATCATTACCCTCTATCCAGGATAATGAATGACTTTAGTCATTCTTATAGTTGTATCTTCATGTAGCGAATCCAATCCTTCACCCAGTTCTATCCATTTAATTATTTATTTGCTGTTCTTTAGCTACTCAACTCATAAATAGTTTTGTAATCCATCCTCTTACCTATTTCACTGCCTTTGTTGTAGACCAGGCTACCAAACTTTTTCTCCAAGACCACTTGATAGTTTTCTGATTTACCCATTGATGACTGCTGTCTATACCAATCAGTCCTCTTTCAACCTACCTTCCATTCTGACCTTGTCAATTTCTCCCACAGTTTCTACCACCAAAGTCCTCAATGCCACCCTATTTATTCCTAGAAATAAACATGTGTAACCTCGACTGCAACACCCTTGCACTGACTTCTTTCTGCATTACACACATCATCCAGCCCCACTCTACCTCTTCCTCTGTGTTCAGGGTCACATTGGCTTTCTTTGAGTGAATGGAATTTTGCACACCCTCCTGTCACAGGACTGTGCAAAATTCCATTCACTCAAAGAAAGGCACAGGACTCGTTTCCTCTGTCTGGAATGTTCTTCAGCCTAAGATAGCTAGTTAAATATTTCTCAAATCTCATCTTAATCAACACTTCTTGAGGGAAGTTTTCCTTTTGCCCCATCTTCTGGCTAAGTTCAGGTTCTTGAGTTTTGAGTTTGTATAACAGATTACAAATTCCGCCTACCTCACTGTGTTTGAAAGCAAGTTCCTGTACATCCTTTTTTCTTTCCTTTTCCCTTGCTTTCTTTTCTCTTACCTTCCTGCTTTGTATAGCTTGTTTCTTTCTACTTACCTAGTCCTGTACCCACCTTTCCTCTGCCTTTATTACTATAGAAGAGAGTAAAGAAGAATTTTAGCAATATATATCTCTGGGTGAAAAAAACTAATGATAATTTTAATGTTCTTTTTCTTTCTTTCTTTCTTGTTTAAAATTTCTACAGTGGCCAAATGTAACCTGTAAAATCAAGGCTGAAAAACACTCTATTGACAGCATTAAAAAAAAAAATGAAAATTTATGTGAAAAAATTAGCGTATAAAACTGTAAAATGTTTTCAAAACAGAAGAAGAAAGTTTACTTTAGAAAAGAGTGGAGTTTTGAACAATTTTTTTTTCCAGTTTAAACAGACAAGGATTTTATGTAGCAAACCAGGAACTAGATAAGGAAATGAAAGGGAGATAATGAAATTTGTCAGGATTGCTTCTTAAAGTACACATAGATAAAATAAAAGTCTTTTAACATAGCACTTGAGTTTAAATGTGTTTTTGTCATTTAGAATTACTAATAATTTATTTATATAAGAAAAGTTTGTTTGACTTTTTTTTTTCCTGCTATTAATGTATAGATTTTGCTTTCCATCATAGGATGTCCTTAAACACAATATGTCAGATAGGCTTAACAAAAAAAGATTTCTTATTGCAAAAAGAATTTCAGAATGTTTAGTCAATTTTGCTTCTTTATTGTTACATATATATACATATATATGTAAATTAATTTCTGGGATATGTCATAATATATAATGATAAACCAATTAAATGTTTTCTCTTTATTTTCTTTTTCACTTGCATACAAGTAATATTAAATGTAATACAATATAAAAAATAATCTTAATTTTGAAGATAGACAAAAACAAAATCCAAATATATTAAAATAATATTCAGTTCAACTTAACAGAAACTCAACTCAATAGTAGTTTAACAGAATGAAAAGACTGATGTAGCATTTTATGGTATCAGGAAACATGAATTTTTTTTTTTCAAGCATCACTAAACATTTTTTTTGTAAAGAGTCATATAGTAAATATTTTAGACTTTGTGGGCCATATGATTTTTCTCACAACTATGCAACTCTGTTATTGTAACAAATAAGCAACCGTAGACATTATGATGGGGACTCAAAAAAACCCAGACATTTATTTATTAAAACATTACATATTTATTCTTACATGTTTAAACTTCAGTCACCTTCAAAGTACCCTCCATTTGATGCAACACACTGATCAGATGCTTTTTCCACTGCTCAAAACAGTTTTTAAACTGGCCAATTATGATGCCTTTTAGTGCTTCTGCTGTTTTTTGTTTCGCCTCTTTTATATTGGCAAAACATTTTCCTTTGAGGACTTTTTCATCCAGCGAACAAAAAAAAAAGGCCACTCAGGGCAAGATCAGGTGAATAGGAAGGGTGGGTCATGGGATCATACCATTTTTGGTCAAAAACTGCTAAACACTCAGTGCTGTGTGGTCAGGTATGCTTGTAAATCACCTGTCATGAAAAGGGCAAACACACTGAAAGAATCTCCAGAAACAAAAAAAATTCACTGAAGCTGAACACAGCCTCTCACAACAATGTTACCTGGTACACTGATGCTGATTAATTCCTAGAACCCTTACCCAGTGGGAAAAACCTGTACTACAAGGGGCCTACTCTCCAAAAACAAATTCTGATTTATTTTGTCTCCCTCATTTGTAAACAAATGGGTATGCTTGTATTCCAGTAAACCTTTATTTACAAAAACAGGTGGTGGCTAAATTTGACATGCAAACTATAATTTGACAAACCCTAGTCTATCTTGTTTTTCTGTTATCTTTAGTACATTGATTCCAATTCATGGTTCAAGTTGTCTTTTTAAACTCTGACTATTCCATTCCCATTTCAGAGAGCAGAAAGAAAGAAGTGAAGACAAACTTAGCGTGACTCTCTTTAAGGGCACTTTCTGGAAGATGCTTAGGATACTTCTTCAGATATTCTCTGAGTCAGAACTTGGTCACATGACTAAAATTCATTGCAAAGGAGTTGGGAAATATAATTATTACAGACATTCATATAACCAGCAGAAATAAATAATGTTTTATTAATAAAAAGACAGTGAAAACAGATATTAGAAAAAACTGGCAGTATGTACCACCATTATTATACAGCCATGTCTATTTAACCTTTCTTTCCACACATAGAACATTTTCATGTTTGTTTTCAAATGAGAACAACCGAAAATCTCATTAGTTACTGCATCCTTCTCAAAACCACCTCTGACTCCTGAGTAGACCTCTACATTAGATCAAAATTTTGTTCCTTGTGGTGCAGTAATGTATAAATTATAAACCCAGTAACTGCAGCACTCTCTTTTTCTGAAAAATAGAAGCATGAGAGAGATATGGCCATTGATGGTTCATAGCCGTTTTCAAATCTTGCCAGGCAGGAATCTTGACAGACTACTTTTCCAATGATTCACTTTCTCAGAGGATTCTCTGAGAGATCATATCAAGGCCATATCTGAGAAGGGCATTCAAATTGATTCCATTTTGTGGGCTGCATGATTTCATAGCTGACTTCCTACTGATACAGATTAATAACTATGGTTTGCTTTAGTTATTGAAAGGGTGTAAACCTTTGCAAGTCAGGCTTATAGTTTCCTTGATAACATAATTGCCAGTGGTTCTATATGCAAGTAACTACATCTATCTGTTCTTGACATAGTTTGAAGCCTGGAGATGATTCTTTCACTTACTCTATGTTTTGCCTTTTCCCAATGAAGGTAAACCATTCTTATCTCCCTTCAAGACAGCTTGCTTAACTCTCCTTTTTTTCTCTCTTTCGACTAGTCCTCGAGGTCCTAAGGAAAAAAAAATAACCTGTAAGTGGATGGTGGTAACCTTAATCTGATCATTGCCATGAGGTTGTTTCCCAACTCTTTTTTTTTTTTTTTTAATTGGAGTCTCACTCCATCACCCAGACTGGAGTGCAGTGGC